>NW_005187466.1:2949044-2955137 GCF_000239375.1 Pundamilia nyererei | reverse complement strand
ATTCTTTTATATTATTAGCGAGTTTGTATAAGTTACAATTACTTTCCAGGCTACATCTTTTTATGCTGCATAAAAAAGACAAAATACACACAAATACAAGTTGGGAAATAAATTCAAGTAAGAAATAAATAAATACTACAGTTGATATAGTTGCACTCCAAATATATCAAACAATTCATTGGGGCTTATTTCCAAGAACCCATAACAATAAATTAAATTTAATAAAAGAGTAACAGAATAACAACAACATAAAATTATGTTCCACTGCAGTCCATGTTCCCAAGGAAAATATCCTTCAAGCTGCGGTTACAGGACAACCCCAGGCAGTTCATTTTGCTTTTGTGTCGACGTAACAACCTCGTGGCTGTTGGTAGGCTGAATGGATATCCTCAATGTCACATTTTGATGTCCGGTCTCTGAATGACATATATTGTAGATATCAGATACTGTATGAGTAGCTGTGAGCAGAACCTTTACCTGCCTTTTTCAACTCCCACAGCACAGGAAAAATGTCCTTTTCACATTGTAATCTCCCACTTGTCTTGTAGCAAAACACGTCCATTTATGATTAAGGTGTCCCGCTGTGTCCACCCAACTTCAGACAGAATCTAACAACTAACTAATGAGTTACATATTCAACTAAAGACTGAAAACTATTTTCTGACTGTTGGTGTACCCATTTATAATGACCTATTTTTTTTATGTTTCTTCAAATTCACCAAAAACACAAATTAAAACTTCACCTGGGATGGTGAATTCCTAGCTCGTCCATTTTTTGCAGTTCATGTCTTGACAGATGCTGTACAAGCGCCACACCAACGCAGTCTCCCAGAACATTAACAGTAGCATTGCAACGATCTCTAAAAGATACAAAGTACAGAGAGCCCAGAAAGCATGGTTTGTCAGCACCTTTGATATTCCTTCTTTACGTGAGGTCTCAGGCAAGGCAAGAATAGCAATAACATCAAAAACATTTATTCAACTTACAGCAACCATTCTATAACCAGCAAAAGGGAAGCATCCCTCACAGGAATCCCAACTACTGTCAAAATGAAGAGAGTCGTCGCCATTCCGGTAGCTGGGATTCCTGCTTCTCCTATAGCAGACAATGCCACTGTCACGCTGTAGACAACACACATAGCAGAACACCACTACTGAATACAAAATAATATACAGCTGTATACTGTACTGCCTTCAGTTCCATGCTAAAAATGAGACTGAAGGCAAATGTGAAAATTTACAATAGGCAGGATAGTAGGTGGTAGGGTAATTATGAGGTTTAATCTGAGATTCATGGAGTTAATCCTTCTAAGATTTTGATTTCTGTCTTCTGGTTGGCTTCTACATTCTAAATGTACACAAAGCAATTTCATTAGGCTTACATATTTGATATGGCTATTGGGAAAAATAGCTTCAGATCTACAGAATTGGCTGGAATCTTTCAAAGACAAATATTTGGATACTTGAAACAATAACAGTTGCTCAAAGAAGCTGAGGCATTATACATAAATCTACCATTTCACACGATCTAGTAAAAAACAATATTATACAGGACGATTCTAACTATTCCAATCCATCAGTATTTGAGACAAAAATATGTTTGACAGGAAACCAACTAAAACGTGAGATTTCTACGTGTCTGGTATGATCATGCTACAGAAAAAAGATTTTTATAAAAAGATTTTTGTTTTAAATAAGATCCAATCAATGTTGAAACATACAAGAAACATTTCTGTTTAATCAGAAAAGACAAAGAGAATGGAAAAAGGAATATTACTGTCACTTACCCAATGCTAAATAGCTGGCTCCAGTTTAATCTCATGCTATTAAGCTGGGCAATGAAAACTGCCACAGCTACTTCATAAAGGCCTGTTCCATCCATATTGGCATTGATCCCAATAGGCAGCATGAAGCGAGTGATTCTTTTGTCAACCTTGATTATTTCCTCACAGCACGTATAAGTCAGTGAGACTGCATGGCTTGAAAACACAGTGTATGGTTTGTTCTTTAACATCTGTAAGCATCTATATGTTTTCTTTATATCAATATAAGTCATCTCTGTGATACGGTATTATACAGTTCTAAAATTCTAACCTGCGTGAGATGAGCAAGGTGCTCAGCAAGGCCGGAAAAACGCCTTTTATGATGGGAAAGAGGTTTTGTCTCACAAACATGACATAGATCAGTGGTAAAATTACTCCTGCATGGATGAACAGCCTAAAAACAGACAAAAAATACAATATGAATACGAGTTACAAGCTACAAGCATTTCACCCCCATGTCATACTGTGTATGGTTGTGTGTGTGTGACAAATAAAATTTGAATTTGAATTTGAATTTGAATTTGAGTTATTCCAATTTTACTGACTGACAAGAAGGTGCTAGTAAAGTATGCATTTACATTAAGCATACCCAGTAATAACCACTGCTGTAAACTTTCCCAGTTTGAGGACAGCATCCCACTTTTCCCCAACCTCAATGACGTAACTTGCAGTCATGAACATTACTCCTATAGGCTAAAAGGAAACAATAGAATTAAATTAATGGGTTTATTTGAAAATCCGGTTAACATTAAATGTGTTAGTTTTTACACCCTGAAAAAATGATTTGTTTTTGATAGTGTATGACAATCAGGAAATCAGTCCACCTATATAATTTAAATCTTTGCATGCTATCTCTTAGGTGTTGAATGGCCTCCTTGTAGGAACTATATCAGTGTACCCAATTATCATCTTAACCACTTCCTTGGTGGCTTCGTTAACGGCGCTGATGATATCCATGAGGAGTTTCCCTGTTTCGCCCATGTTCCGGAGGGCCAGGCCAAAAATAAAAGACATTCCAATCACCTCCAGTGTATTAAGTCCATCAATGTATTTGCCCACTAGACGTACTTGCGTCTCTTCCTGAAATAAAAAATGAGAAATTCATTGAGATCAACTTTCCAACAGAAGTCATCACTGTGATTTCACAAATCATTTACCGTGTCAGAGGCAGAATTGTTATTGTCTGATTCAATGTTCACCAACACCTTCTGGGTCTTGTACTAATGAGAAAAAAATATATAAATAAGAATAATTAACATAATTAATAAATAACCATGAATATCAGATTGTCTGCTTGGTGTAAGTAATAAAACATACGTGTTTAAAGCTTGACAGAACCAGGTTTTTTGGCACCATATTTCTGAAAAAGAGTCAAGAAAACAACCATCATAGAAGATAAAAGCTATTAGTTGGTGTTTAGTGTTGAAGCACTTAAAAGAGAAAAGTGGTGCTTTAAAGTTATAATCTAAACCTTTGTTAAACATTAACACATATGTTACTTAAAAGAAAGGGTGAGCTGTCTGCCTAAACTGTTTGGGGGGTCAGAAGAAAGAAAAGAGAAGAGAGATGTGTTGTTGTGTGATGCTGTGTTTTCATTCCATCTCCTGTGCGACAGTGCAGCTCAACTTTCTTAGGATTGTCTGACGCTACACACACAACGCAAATAATGTTAGAAATGGTAACAACATTCCATTACACCAATATAATGTGGAATTATATAATGTAGCAGTTTCTTCCATTTCTGTTCCTGGATCTATTGTGCGCCACGAAACACAGATTAAATTTGATTTTTTTATTTCCATTATAGCTAGGCCAGCTGACCAATCACAACAGACTCCCCATTTCATCAAAGATGAGCAAAAAACAATTGTTTCAGACAGAGGGTGAAAATGAGAGCTGCAGCAATGCACATTAAGAGAAAATTTATATTTGTTTGTTTTTATAAAGTTAAAGAAGTTTTTCTCAGATTAAAGGATTTGACTGACTGATCTAAATCATGCTAAACTGGAAAATGACACCTAAATAAATGCAAGAAAAGTAAGAGTTAGGAAGGATTCTGAGAAAACAAACTTTCTTCTTACCTTATTAGATCCAACAAGACATCCACTGTTGAGAAGGCTTCATCATCGTCATCATCAAAAACAGTGTCATCCCAGGCTTGATCACCACTACCAACAATATTCCTACAATATATAATAAGAGTTTTAACAGAGAAATAAATATTCTGCAGCAACAAAAACAACGCACTCTGCTTAAGCAGGTCTAAATTTATTAGTTTTGCCTCTGTAGACTATCATAGTGGATTGTAAATGAAACAATCAATATGGTGATCAATTACCTTATCTCAACCCCAAAGACCATGCTCTTCCATGACCATGTACAAAAACAGATATAACTTTTTACCTTTTGTAAAATTGATTGTTTGATTTATAATCCCCTGTGGTGGTGAACAGAGGCAAAAAGAATGTGTCATTGTCCCAAACATTATGGAGTGCACAGATATACAGATAATATTTTTGGGAAGTCTAATGCTTTAACATAGAAAAACAAAGGTCTTAAAAGATAAGCAAAGATTCCTGAAGCTAAAACAAAATTTCTCTTACCTACACCTACAGACAAAACAGTGGTTGAGACAAAGTATATTATCGCTCGTGCAGTGATTCTTCTGGATATGCCAACACTTACACCACAAACTCCTGTTAAAGACATGGTATAAAAATAATACAAAGAAAAAAACAGTAAAATTACTTTACAATACAGCTAAAGAAAATACAGTGTCCAAACCATATAATACCTAAAAGAAGAAAAATATTACATTTTCCTGATCATAAATCTTTCTGTGTTGTGTCCACATTGAAACCACTGCAGTTTGTTTGATCAGTGAGCTGTGGAGTGATGTGTCTCAGACAACTGTCAAAATGTAGCTTTTTTAAAAATTTCATATAGGATTGTCATTATGTCAGTTTTCATTGTTAAATTTAAAACTGCAAGGAGAATTATTCTTAGATATATTTATTATTGATTTTTATCAGACATTTGACGAACAACCACTTTGCTCATTTAAAATCCAGGTGTAGAAAATGTGGGAGTTAATGTAATAGTTGGTAGGAAAAGTACTCATGGCTTACCCATAATCACACTTGACACAATGAGAGGAACTGTGACCAACTGAAGCATCCGCATCAGTATTTCTCCTGAGAAGCCGATATAGATTCTTTGAAACTTTGTCAGCTTGGCGTAGGTCCTCAAAATTGCACCCATACCTACACCTTTGAGATACAGCAATACAGTTGGATCCATAAGCAATTGGACAATGACACAATTTTTGTAATTGTCTCTTTATATAACACAACACTGAATTTTAAATCAAACAACCAAAATTCAGTTTCAGATTTAAATCAATAGGTTTCAGAAAGTTTTTTTTTTAATTCATTAACTAGGAATTACAGTAAGTTTTATACGTAGCCCCCATTTTCAGAGGCTCAAACATAATTGAATATTTGACTGAAAAGCTGTTTCATGGTCAGGTGAGGCCTGTTCCCATATTATCCCATGAAAAATTAATCATATAAAAGATCTGGAGTTGATTCCAAGTGGTTACTTTGTATTTGGTATTTTTTCACTTGAACTCTCAATACAAGGTCCAAAGAGATGCCGATGCAAGTGAAGGAGGTCATCACTAGGTTTATAACCCAAATGAAATTAAAGAGGTAGCAAAAACTTTATAAAGTGAGATAAAGAAACTGTTTATTCTTTAATGGCCAAGTCAGTCAGCCAATCTCCACCCACCCAGTTACTGAAGGCAAAACTAAAGGGAGAGAGATCCACAAACAAGCAGCAACTGAAAGGCCTGCAGTAAAGGCCTGGCAGACCTCAGGGATACATTAGCTACATCATCCAAGTAAAAAAAAAAGTCTTTATATTTGTAGTTATGTTCATTTGTCGACAGCATGGTGTTGTGGGGGTTAGCACTGTTGCCTTATAGCACAAAAGTGCTGAGTTCGACGCCAGTATCTGTATGGAGTTTGCATGCTCTCCCTATGTTTGTGTGGGTCCTCTCCAGGTACCCCAGTTTCTTCCAAAATACTTGCTGTTTGTGGGGTTAGGTTAACTGGTGATTCTAAATTGCCCATAGGTGTGGATCTCAGTGTAAATTGTTTCCCGCCTCTCTGTGTTAGCATTGCATCAGATTGGCAGGGTTTATGCTGCATTTTGTCCTATGGTATTTCTTCACTACCAGACACACTGGACCCACTACAGTTCGCTTACC
>NW_005187466.1:2946292-2947227 GCF_000239375.1 Pundamilia nyererei | reverse complement strand
TTCTTGTGTAATTTGGCATAAATTAACTTTTTGTCCCATGTTCCTTCCCTTAATAATGAGTTGTTTACAACCACCATTTCTGAAGAGACCTTGGCACACAGTATTTTTGCTTCTTCAGAACATAATGTTCAGATGCTGTTTATTTGCTGTAAATAGCTGCAGCAACTATCTTTTCCCCTCCACTTCTACAGTTTTCAGTTTATTGATCATCCACATAATGGCTCTAGTTTTCTAAAGTCATCAATGTAGCTCATACAGGTTCATAAAGCTTGGGTTTTATTCAATGACTGAAGAAAACAGAATAATGTCATCATGGGCTATGTGCACGTTAAAGTGTCACAATTTTTGCTGCTTACACTGATTTGGTGGTCACAACCAAATCCTAAGCTATGTAGATCTTTTGAGTTTCACAAGAAATGTGTGGCTACAAAACAAAATGTGATCATTTATGTAAGCCTCCTTACTAAACCTATGATTGCAAGATAGAACACCAGGTGAAAAAATTAGATAGAGAGAAAAGGTGAATACATAAATCCACAAGAACGAATTCTAGCTTTGTTTTACACCCTTATTATGGTATTTACAATAAAGGAGCTGTGTTCATTGCACTCAAATAGCCCTTAACATGCCAAATGCCACATTTGTCATCTGCAGTCTCCTGTGTTCATTTTTTAAAGTTTTATATTCTTATTAAAACGTAAATTCTCATAGCATTAACCCCTGCATATATAAAGAGCCCACACAATCTTGCTCATCATCCCACATTTAATGGGTTGAAGTTTGATTAGCTTAATTCACTGTTAGTTAACAGTTAACACCCATAACTTCCAAAATCAACTTCAAATCAAGGAATGAACTAAATCCACTCTAAAAGAATTTAAGGTGCATTAAAACCCAAAGCCGGGTGGCGGCCAGGAGCGGAGGCCCTGGCGGAC
>NW_005187466.1:2935060-2943220 GCF_000239375.1 Pundamilia nyererei | reverse complement strand
CCCAACTCGAGGATCACCACAACATAACCTAATAGACCTACACCTTAGTTCACAGATTCACTTTGTCTTAGGTGTATTTCTGGGATTTCACACAACCCATGATTCAAATCGTGAATACATAATGGGCTTGGATTTACAACATTAAGAACCCCTTTCCACGGGTTGTCTGTGAGACATTAAATCATCAAAATATAAATTTTAAATTGTTATTGATCCCTTTACCCCGAGTCCTAAAGTGTATATTTATTTTCTTACTCTTCTTATATTTATTGTTTGGTTACTTGCACTGCTGTAACTGGAGCCTCGTCGTCTCTCTATATACTGGACTGTATGTAGCGGAGATGACAATAAAGTTTACTTTGACTTCAGCAGCGAGCAGGTGCACCGAGGGCTCTCGCGCTCACTTTTCGCATATAGAATTTCGAAAAAAAAATTATTTTGCGAGTTGGTTATTAGATGCTGCTCCAGCCAGCCACAGAATCCCCCGCAGCCCCGCCCTCTCCTCCCTGTGCCGAAAGCAGCAGGCGCACCTCGCAAACGGACGGTGCCCTTACTCCCAGGAAATGGGCGATAGAAAACCGATCGGTGCCTATGCCATTCCCAATATGCACTGGCTGATGTCGGGGCAGCATGAGTACGAGCAATTTTTTATTTTTTTTTGCCGATGCCCGTGATGCCGCCCCCCACCACGATGCCGCCCCGGGCAACCGCCCGTGTCGCCCGTATCAAAAACCACTACTGCTAGGGAGACTCTTATAAAAGCAAAGAAATACAATTTTAAAAACCGTAGAAAAAGAAAAGAAATGTTTGTTGTTAATCCCAGGACCCTAGGACCAGATCCTTGCCCAAGCAAAGGTTTAAATTAACCCCCTGAAAAAAAAGAAATTAACATTTCCAAGGCCAAGAAAGCACTGTCTATGGTAAATGTGAGAAGTCACGTGGCTCAGGCAGGAGGATTACCTGGATTGCAGAACTGCACTGCCACCAAGAGGATTGTTGTAAAAAGCACTTCACTTATGTGGACAGTTCATTGGAGATGATAATTTACAGGATGAAGGAAACAAAATGCTGAGGAAAGAGTAATGATACCACAGTGTTTTAGAAGAGCATGTTATACATTTATTATTGAACCAGCTTTTGAAATCCAAAAGACAGGGTAAGGGATTAAAAAAAAATCATTGCACTACTTAATAAAGTATTACTAGTAACAACTCTCATACAAAATGTACAAATGTTTGTTAAAAATTTCATTATCATCATCAACAGACCTTCAAACGATTTTGGTTACAGATATAATACATAATGAAACTACTATGACACCACTTTAATGAAAGTTTCATAGAGTTTAAAGGAATATATATCAAACAACCCAACAAATTGCATGGAAAATGAACAGATGCACACTAAGCATACTGGTTGTGCCATTTTCTGAAAAGACATAAATAGTGGGACTGAGGTAATTGCTAGTGTATCAAGCAACGAAAAACTGTCCAACAAAAAACGATTCTAAGACACAAAAGGGATGCGTACAGAAATGAAGAAGAAAAACATTGATTCCCATTGTTTAAATAAGAGTTGTTGTCTTTTTAAAAACGTCTGATAACACTAAAGAAGTGTTTTGGATAAACCAATGTTCTTTCCAGATTCTGGAAAGCAGAAATCCACTTTGAATTAATGTTTCCATCTGATGTGGCAACAGTGAAGAAATACGAGTTCTACCAGGAGAAAATCAGATTGGTTAAAAAGGCATGTCAGATGGAAGACACTGCAGGTGCCGCACTGAACTTCCTCTTTACTTTTTATGGCCCATGTTAGCTTGTCATCTTAAAAATATTGACCATTCGGGATTTACATTTGAAAGCCTGATTTGTGCTTGAGGTTTATTAGTTATATCATGACTGATGATCATTATTAAGATACCGAGAATAAACACCTTTGGAAATGAACTGTGGGAATTTGAAAGAACTGATATATTGAGGGTGTAGTAAATACTGGAAAATGATGTTTGAAGAACATCTGTATTTTTTTATGCATTAATGCTTCTTTTTCTTAGAAAAGAGTGTGTATAGGTCATAAATCTACATATTAAAGTGCTGAAGTGAAAAATCCACCAGTGAACCAAAGTAGATTTAACGGTGACCTTATAAGACTCTTTAAACTTCTTCCCCGTGAGTGATGGGAAAACACTGGAATCGCTACCTGCCAAAAGTATAGAAAGGTACCAAAAACAGACAGTCACATTTTAAATACCATATTCCCATTAAAATTATAATATACTGAGGATTGATGAAATTGTTGAGTTTTAATTAATTCAACCATATTTATCAAATATGTCTTGGAGGAGGAGCTTACTGAGCATGTTGAGATGTTGATAAATATATTTTCTGTTTTTTAAGGGGAAAAAACTAAACCTATACTTGTTTTAGAGAAGAAGGAACAGATGTAGATTCAAAGGTCTAATGTGTGGTTTAAAAAAGAAAGTCAGCTTCCCAAGAACCTTGGTTGTGAAGATCTGAAGTTACCCTTGACCTTCACTGGGTCTAAATCAATCTGAAGTAGAGTGGAAACAATTTTGGAAGTAAATGCACTGTACCACATAGGCTGCATAAATTCTACAGGAGGTGTAAAACTCACATCTCCACAAGTGAAAAGGCTCACACTGCTGAAAAAACACTCGCGCACAGACACTCGGATAGAGAAAATAAAGTGTATTTTTTCACTGTTCCAAAGTAGCTCACTCTTTGTCACACAGTGTACAGTATCTTTGTTTCACCCTATACAGACTGCTCAGAAACCAAGGAATGCAAGAATACACACAGAGAAATTAAACTGGCTCATTCTGCTGCACAATTATAATGAGTCTAGTTAAAAAGGTCAGTCTCTGCACACCAAAAATGGGACTGCTTAATTATAACCAGAAGAACAATAACGAAAATATAATCTTTGGACTGCCAATTTCCCCCCTCAGTGTTTGTTAGTACAACTATACAGGTGGTTTTCAAATAAGCCTGTTCTTCTCTCCACTACCAGAACTTAACAGTTCACAATTCAGAAGGGTTCATAATGCCATTTTTTTTAAAAAAATACATACATATATGTCCACCTGCACATGACACTGTGTCGTGGGTGTGTTTTTAAAGGCCATTTATAGTGAGCGTTAACCATCAGAAGAAGGCAGGGTAGCAGGGTCTAATAGTCCAAAAACGGAAGGCCTATGAAGTCCAGTGATGAAGTAAGCACGAGTCAGCAAAAAGTCTCCACACTTCTATAAATGCTGATCCCAGGTGAGAATTACCATTCAGTGTCTGGTGGGATAGAGTGAAGGATTAATGAGCACTGGTCCCAGTTATGTGTAAGCAAAGGCTTGTGGTAAAGGGGTAAGGAAGTTCACTGATTGGTTGGGGCATCCGACAGGGAGTCAGGGATTGTGGATATTTATAGGAGGTCACTCAGAGTCCCGTTGTACCTCAGAGGCATCGGCTCGACAGATAGGACAGGTCCTGTTAGCCTGGGAAAAAATTAAATAAAGAACCTAAATTATTAATGTACCAAATACAAACAGCACAGCAAATAAAGTGTGTGAATTTTCTGTTTACTGAAGTGATTTACAAGTCAGGAGAATGCAGGCTGCTAGATATAAACACGAGTGAGGCAATATCTGTTTGGAAGTTCAGTTGTCAGTTATTTGCTGTGCCATGACTGCTCTGCCTGAGCTTCACAACCTCAGTGGAATTTATTACCGTTATCCTAATAAAAGAATGTCATCACTCACCTTAAGCCACTTGTCTACACACTTGGTGTGGAACTCATGATTACAGGGTAATACTCTCAGAAGCTGGCGTGACTCGAAGTCACACATGCACACCACACACCTGAAAGACAAATGTTAGGAGCGTTTTTTACACATGGTCTTGGGCTAACACACCTGCAACTGCTCACAAAACAAAAGAAAATCCACGCAAAAAGGTACTCACAGTGTTTGCTCAGATTGATGGTTGTTGGGGTTGAACCTGTATGATGGAAGCTGTTCTATATCTGCTTTAGTTAGACCTCTGGGCTTGGCCTCTCCCAGACGCTCTGCGAGGTTCAACAGGGCCTGAAGATTTCGAAGATAAAGGACATGTTTACAAAAAAAAAAACAGTCATCATATTAACTGTCGCTTGATTCTACGATGCAGTATTTTCAAACAAAATGAAAAATGTGACAGCTCGACAGCAGTTTGTTCTACCTCGTAGTTCTCCACCTCTCCATCATCCACATCCAGTTCTAGACTGATAGCAGGGGCCACATTTGGAGGCATAGGAAGCACAGACCTGTGGTGGATGAAGAGCATGAAGAAGTTTAATACACTGCATTCATTACCATCCTGAGGTACACTCAAATCTCTTGCAAATTCAGCCACGTAGTTCCAACAGAATTTTTTTTAAGAAGGAACTTACAAGAAGTAAGGCAGGAAGCTGGGGTGGTAGGGAGACGGTGGTACTGCCTGTTGAGAACGGTAACGCCGGCTTGTGAATCGCCGAGGCATAAAGTGAGGATAGGGCTAAGACACAGCAAAAGAGATGGAAAAAATGTATTACACTATGGTTAAAAATTTCATGTTACAAAAATCCTACATTGTAACATAAATGAACATCTGATTTGACAAATCTACTCACCACTGTAAAAAGCTCCTGTGACAGGGGGTCGTGGTGTGAAAGGAACTGGAGCGGTGTTGAAGGCGCCAGAGCAGAGGGCGGCTGGTGGTGATGGTGGTGATGGTGATGGTGGGCATAGCTGAAACCTCCACCCACTGAAAGCTGCTCTCCCAGAAGCTCAACCTCATTTTCAATCCTCTGTAAGGGCTGTGATTAAATGACGAAAGCATGCCAGGCGTTATGGCGGGTTAGACATGTTTGCTGTCCTATTTTTTTTTTCTTTGGAGATTTCAGCAAAATCACAAAACAGCATATTTTAATAACACAATTTATAACTGACGGCTTGACAGTTTAATTAATATTAAAAGTTGTAACTCCAATAATTCAACTACTCTTAAAGAGACACATTAAGACATGTAACATGTAAAATCTTAATATTTGTAACTTGAAGAAAAAAAAATGTACACGTCTTGTAATGTGGAATAAGAAAGAGAAAAGAACACCAATTTACTCTATAACTTCTCATCTGTAGCTAAATAAAACACTTGGACAAATTAAACAAATATACTGGTCTAGTTTTAGCAACATTTCTTGTATTCTACCTTTAGTATAACAAACAGCAACAGCAACTTTGGGCAAATAACACACCTGTGTTTGACTAGCACTGACACTGTTTAAAGTCTTTATAAAACCGGATATAAGTCACTGCATGTATTGCACACAGCGATATAGGTCATTGCCAGTAAAGCTGATCACGTACCGAACGTGGCTGTTGTGTCTGGAAAGGCAGGAACTGTCCGGGTGTGGCGAGGTGGGGCGGGTGGTGAGACATGTGAGGTGGAGGGTGAAGCAGGAACTGAGGATCACTGGATAGCAGTGAGGGAAAGGCATAGGGCACCGGCAAATGTTGCACTGAACATGCCTGTATCATCTGGAAGAGAGTGGAAGAGAAGAGAGAAATAAAATGGGGGTCACTGTAATATGTAGTCTCACCACAAGGTGGCAGCCACAACTGAGAAAACTAACTAGTTTCCTCAAACAGGAAAGGTTTTGGCACACTTTTGTTGCTCACTTTAGTTTTCTTTTAAAGAAACTGCACAGAACAAAGTGTTTTATTTTTCAAATCAACAAAGAAACCCACACACTCCTACTAACTTTTACACTGTTTTATGCCTCTCACCGGGTGGTAGTGTTGTCCAGTGCTGAAGACCACGCTGCAGGCAGGGACCTGTTGTTGTGAGGAGCAGGTAGGTGGAAGATGCTGACTGCTACACAAAGGCGCTGTGAGACCGTGAGTAGGGACTGGGGTCACCGTGTAGGAGACAGGTACAGTGCCCTGCTGCAGCTGATGAGAAATCACACCAAAGTTGAAGTACAGCGTCTCTCTCTCTCACACACACACACACACACACACACGCAGCTTTCTATCATTTTCCACAGAAAATAAAATATTTGCAGACTGACCTGTTCATGCAAATCCATTACCATGGCTCCTTGTTGCTGTTGCGTTGAATGATGCTGTTGCTGATGATGGTGATGGTGGTGAGTGGCCGGGTGCAGTAGTCGCGATGATAGGCTGGGGGGATGGAAAGCTCGAGGTTCCTCTGAACCTACTCCTCCACCCCCAGACGTAGGAGGCTGACTGTAGGCGCTGGGAGTGTGTGTTGGGTATGTCTGCGGAGTGGATTGATGGGGGTTGTGGTGGTAGTTTTCGTCCTGGAGCTCGGATGGTGACAGACGAGATATGGGGCCTTGGGTGGGGGGGTGGTGATGAGGAGGCAGGTGGCGAGAGGGTCTGGAGAGACGGCCACGCTGACGTCTTGCTGGTGGACTAAAAAAGGGATAAATAACAGTTTTATATCACAGACCCTGAGGTAAGTTGTAATAGTGGAAGTGTAAAAAAAATAAATAAATAAAAATCTGGAAACTGCCACCTTACCTGCGTCTGTGCCGGGCTGGAGTGAGGCATCTCTCCTGGTGGTAATGTGAGTGAGGATGAGACTGTCTCCGACTTTGGGGTCCTGATTCCCAGGGGCGGATGGGAGGAGAAGGGGTGGATGGTGGGGGTGCAGATGAGGTTAGCTGTTCCAAGACAGACTGACTGGACAGCCTCTGGCGCTTTGGACTGGGGCTTTCCTCACTCTGTAGAGGGAGGGGTGAAGCACGGAGGAGGAAAGGGGAGAGGGGTGAAGAGGAGAGAGGGAATGGATATTGTGGTCAGTGACCCATGGAACTCATATCAAATAAATCAATTTCACCATGCTTTTCAGTCCCTCTAGCCTACAATCCATACCATCACATTAGACATTATGTTCCTTTGTGACTAACGGTACTTCCTGTATATTCCATGCGAGCTTACATACTTTGCATGCGTGCATCTGTGAAAGAAAGCATATTACACCACCAGCTCTCGAAGGCCCTGAGGGTTGAAAGTCACTTCCTCTTGGCGCGAGGAAATGCAAACAAAACAAGCACTCACAAGCCCATGTGCGAATTACGAGAACACTCCCTAAATTGGATAGCTTGACAAATTCTTTCTTGCGAAGTCAAAAAAAGTCAACGATACATACACAAAAACAGAGACATAGCTCAGTTTATTAGTCATCCAGGTTTAGACTGACTAATAAGTTATACACCGCTTCAATCCTACCAACTCATCTGTGAGTCACTTCACTTACTGTCAAACAGTGACTCGCACGCTTAGCACTTGGTGAGGCAAGAACACACACATATCCATGTGTCAGTTCTTAGTCACTCTTTTACGAGGACCTTTGCTGTGCTCTGAAGAACACATGGATTCTTTAAGAAACACCACACACACACACACATACACACACACACACTTCCCCATAGTTACCCTCTCAATGCTCCCCCCCTTTCTACTTATTTGATCCCTGCTTCCAGCTCCCCTCTTCGTGGGAGAGACACGTTGTTAAAGTGTGATAAAAATGACTCAGCGGCTGTGACTTTTTAGCACACATACACACAGACACACACATACACAGCTCAGCAACCTTGAGAGCAGTGTGATAGCTAACAGGAAACAGCTGGAGAGCAGACTGCAGAAACTCACACACACACACGCACAGTTATGGAAACGCCTGCAGACATGCGCAAATTCACATTCACACATGGGCAGCTGCCACCGTTTGAGTTCTACAGCCTATAAAGAACAATAGCTTCTGAAGTTCTTTAGAGGCAAACTCTGCTGTTCAAGAAAGAAAAAAAATGTTCAAAATGTATTCTGACTGCAGGCCCAAACAGAGTATACACTAATGGCTTGCCCATAATATTGAATGTGACCTGGGCTTGACAAGTTTATGGGAAAGGCAAACAATAACTACTACCAGGCAACAAGAATAACAAAAAAGTCATCTCCATACATCTCCATATGTTTAACAGAAATGGTGATGCAGGCCGCAGTTTTGAACTTAAATAGTTTGACCATAAATACAAATACCTTTAAAAAACAACAGTTTATTGGTCAGCTCCCTTTCATTAATCAGAATGTTGGTGATTCAA
>NW_005187466.1:2920718-2934032 GCF_000239375.1 Pundamilia nyererei | reverse complement strand
ATAAGACTAGAAAAGCACCATTTAAATGCCAGTAAATTTTTATGAAATAGTGTGCAGGCGTGATTACAGTAAAGTAATCACGCCTGGTAAAGTTAGTTCTTTACCATCCCTAGTTACAACAGTGTTTACAACAGTGTTTACAACAGTGTTTCTGCCTTTCATCACTGGAGGGCTGGTCTGTACAGTAAAAGCTGGTTAGCAGCTAGAAGCCAGGCTAGAGTAAACTTGTGCACACCGTCATGTTCAAATGCAGTCAATTAAAATCACATGTAGATGGTAACCTGTGTAATCTCCCCATTAAGCATATTTGTTATTTAGAATAGTCATTTCTTGAATATTACATAAACTGGTACCAATATATCAAAATTTTCTATTCTGCCCAGCCCCAACACTAACTATGGTTTCTTTAGTATTACATGTACAATATTATATCAGCGGACTGGAAAGAAGGAAGGATATTTGATGAAAAAAAAATAGAAATAAAAAATAGAAATACAGAAATGAGTGTGACTTTGGTATTTGAATCTGTCCAATCAAAGGGCTAGAGCAACGTGAGAGAATCAGGGCCCCAAATGAGTGAAAAAATGTGGACTTGGGTGTGCCTCTTCAATTTTTTATATGTTATGTGACTCACCATACACCTTATCATTTGGGTCCAAGATAAACAGAATACAAGCAAGTATGTTGTAACTTCTTTTGAAGCCATGTGATAGCTGAGCAAATCCTTTCTGCCTTATCCCCTGTTAAAATTCATTCAGATCTCTATTTTTAAGGGTTTTCTTCAACAGGTAAGGTGGAATGAACCAAACATTTTGAAAAATAAATACGTGAATAAAATGGACAAGGCGCTTTGAGATGGCTTTTGCTTCAGTCTTGTTTTTGTATTACTACTCTGTAAGTCGTTTTCTAGAACACATCTCGTATTCGGTGCTGTAATGAATTCAGTTTATCTTCAAAGTACGAAATTTTCTTTCGTCAAACAGGCGAACTCGAAACAAACAAAACAAATAAAAATATGAGCCTTGACATGACGAGAAGACTAAGACTTCAGTCACACAAATATGTTTTCATTTTAAAACAAATCTCTGTACATACAAGCAGTGTTTTAGAGTTTTACAAATAATCTCTTGTCTGTACTAACAAGGCTATGAAGGCATATTAAAATGACGACACACATGCATGCTGGGCATGATTGTGACACTGTAAACAAGACAAAAGGGATTTTGGCTTATAGAAAAAACTACAATGAACGAAAAGCAAAAGGTACAAGAAGAAAGGACCTGGACCAAAGATGAGGAGTCGCAAAGCAAATATGACAATCTATTAAAGCAGTACCATAAGCATCATAAATTGGTACAGGAAGAAATGGCAATGGGGGTAAAAAATGCCCACACAAGAAGGATGAAATGCCTAGCTATAATGTTTTGACCCAATTTAATTAGCAAACAAAGCTCAAACAGAAACGTAAGTCTTTTCTGCCTGCTGTCCAGGCTAAAACATAATCCCAGACTGTTTTTGAAACTAAAATCTGTGTTTTTAAATTCTTTTTTAGGATGGACACTTGGCATATATGAAGTACACATTAACAAATTAAACTTATTCCCACTGCTTTGCTTTTGAAACACATTTTTAATCACATTTAAAAGTCAACAGATTCTTTCGGGAGACGCAACACAACATATGTTGAAGTTCAAGTTGGAATCGGAGTGAAACAGTGAGGATAGGTTATTTGTTACATAAGAAATGAAAAATAAGCTTTTCTCCATTTCATTTTATCAAAACCAGCAGAAGATACTACAATACACCCATTACGGCATTGGATGGAGGGCACTAGTGGTCCACCCCCACCCCACTCTGAGACACTAAGCTCCTCTCTTCCAACCCAACACCCCACAACCTCTCTACCAGTCTCGCCCCAACCCCAAAACCCTAGGGACATCTACTGTGCCCATTTTCATATCTAAGCCAGTCTCCTCTACTCCCCACCCTTCCGAATAACCTCCTACCATCCCCCCTTTCCTTCCATCAGATAATCTAGACCAATCTATGATCGCCTCTTCATGTGCCCCCTGCTTTTTCCTTGTCTGCCTGCCCTGTCCAAGACCCTTGCTTAAAACATGAGGCCAAAAAAGGTTCTTAGACAGGACATACACATCTTAACAAATGCAGACTATTGCCCATTACTATGAAAGTTTGATGGGCCTGTCTACCCACGTTAGAGGGAGGGGAGCAGACACACCCTTCCACATTCTCTTTCACCATGTCTACATTTGGGGTATGCATGTATCCACTCTCACCCACATACACATAGCAACTCTGGCCAACAGCTGTTATGGCTTCACTGTCTTTGCTGAGAACCAAAATAAAAGAGAGGCCCAGAGACTGCATGAAAATACAAACCTAAAAAAAATACAATAGAGACCGGGTTTCTCTTTCCTGCCATGAGAGTCTGTTCACGAATTTGCACACTGAGCAAATATGGTCATTTGCTTTTACAGATTCATTAATATTTTGCAGACATGCTCCCACTAGCACTCAAACACTTCTCCCTCCCCCACTTATTTTCTTTCCATCAACAAGATTTCAAAGCCCATTTTGTTTCCTCTGCCACTGTTCCTCCCTTCCTTCCCCTCCTTTCGCTTCTCTCACTCCAACCAAGTTCCACAGCTGGAGGTGAAATCATTAGCAATACCCCCTCCCTGTTTTTGGCCTCGCCTCTCTCCCTCCCCTCTTTTCCTCCAAGCTTTCTGCAACACCTTCCTCAGCATCCTGTCTCGCCTCTCCTCCTTTTTTTTACCCGTTTTCCACTTCATCTGTTAGCTTTTAACACACAACTTCACTTGTGATGATGACTATCATTTACTCAAGTACACTTGTATACTGAAATATTATCAGTAGCACACACACAAACACACAAGGTTTTTGTTTTGTTTTTTAAACTGGTGACGCAAACATATAGTTTCTGAAACAAAAAGGATACGCACCCTTAGCAGAAAAGGGAAACTGTTTTTAGTGAAAACACTGCAAATAACGGAAAGCGGCTAAATGCAATATCCAGTAATCAGATTAATCTGCTGTAAACAACTGGACATCAGCTGGTTATTCAAAAGCATGGTATGGTATGCTTTATTACACAAAAGTAAACAACAAATACATGAAACGATGACAGCCTAACTATTTGTAAAGAATAAACTTAAACAACAATCTGCAGTCCTCTCTCACAGATGTATAATGTGCATACAGTTATGTACCACCTCTTAACATACTTTGGCATTTATGAAATGTAAAGCAGAGGTACTGCTGTTTGAGTTTCTCAAGGAGGCAATTGGAGGCAAATGTCTACACAAGAAGCCTCATTGCCTGCTGCTGAATACTAAACACCATCAAGCACTTCTCAGAGCTTCATCTCTGGGAGAGGGGTCATTAAACCAGTACATTTTAAAAGTTTTTCCATTTTCCAGAAATTCTGTGAAAACTTTAATAAATGTCTTTCTTACCTTATCGCTCTCCTCTCCATACGCATGGTCTGGGTGGCAGTGGTAGGACCCGCCAGAGGCTCCTGTACAAAGAAGGAAAGAACATGTAAGGCTTGCTACAAACCTTTCGAAATGAGTAGTTTTTCCTTATTATACCACTTTCAAGTCCATTTGAAGGTCACAATTGATGCCCCTGCATGGTCACAACAAATGGAGGGCACTCAGACATCCTTACTAAGCCATCTCTACACTCCTACGACTCTTTTTCCCCACTCAGACCCTCTTGCATGCAAAAAAACTACAGCAAAAAGTCTTAAATTGCCCAGAAATCGCCATCATCTGCGCTTGGTAAGTTTAACAAAATTGTATTTGAACAACCATTATCATGCCAGGCTAAAAAGTTTCTCTATGTATTTCTCATCCAAAAATACAGAAGCAGCTCATTTCCCTAAAAATACAACGCAAATAGGCATCAGTTTTTCTTATGTACACGGCCATGAAAGTTATTTTTTTTCTGTGGTGTACTGTGTATCATTTTATAATATATACTACAACATAAAAGGAATACCTTTTGGCGTTATTTACATTATAGCCATTGTTTGGAGACCTCTGTATTATCTCCATTTAATCCCTTTGTTGTTATTATTCTAACCCAACTTAAGGCTTTATACACAGCAGCAAAAAACAATGACAACATGTTTGTTTGTGAGAACGCTTGCTGACCGTGTGTACAGCAAAAAAGTGACTGAAACACATATGGCATACTCTTGTCTCACATCAGAGGCAGTAGATGTAGGCACACATGCAAAAACACACACACACAAAATAAACACAGTAATCCTGGATTAGAGAAGCTTTCTGATGATACCGCCGCTTCCATCACAGCTAAGACTTTTACTCTTTTGTTTTTCAACAATCCTTTCATCTTTTTATTGTCTTTCCTATTTATTCTGGCTTTTATTTTTCCTTTGTCGTGGGGACGTCTCTCGTCTGAGACGTTCTCACCACAGATGGTGGCAGTGGTATACACACCAAGGGTAAGCACTCCCAAGGGCACTCCAGACAAGACTACCTTTTCAATAAAAATGAACGAATCAAAAGTAAAAAGAAATAGATGCACACAAAAAAATTACAAAGGTGTTTAAAAAGAGAATTTTTCACCTATCGGCTGTTTGTTTGTGGGATTTTTCCTGCTTACAGCCAGCCTCTTTGAAGAGAAGCTATGACTGACAACAAAGGGGGGGAAGAGACAGAAAGAGGCAGAGTGAGGTTTTCACAACTGAATTCCTCAGTCCTTAAAAAGCATTTCCTTTCATACTTCAATCCCTAGAGCAGGACAAATAAATGGATTGAAAAGGTTGAAGTAAGTAAAGCTTATATTAGTGTAGTGAAAACCAGGCTAAAAGGCTATTTCCACTGAGATGATTTGGGACAGAATACTGCTGAAGTATTCAGGGAGCTCGCCGGCTGCATAGCGGCTCGTCTCTGCAACACTCATTCACTGATCACAATAGGCAAAAATCCAGCTCCCTCCCTGAATGTGGTCTCACTTGCACATTGTCAGAATCCTGTAAATTGACTCAGAAACGAGTCATTCAGTTAGAGTCACTCTATAGAGCACAACACAGAAGCTACAGAGCAGGTTTAAAATGTTGCAGTAACATCGTGTTCACTGTTGGACTAACAGACTGTGCACAATCTTGGTTCTGCTGTTAGGGCACCGAGAAAAGCCGAATGGTGGGATTTGCAGTATGAATTACAATGTGCGAGGAAATGGCAAATTCTTCGACAATATCTAGGACGTTTTAGACAGTACAAAATGGATTTCATGGACACTGAACTACTGTACGAAGGACTTTGTCACATGAACCTTCATTGGCAAGCCACGGACTTTGCAAAGGATGTGACCTTCTTGAATCACCTTTTCCGTGTCTTCAGTCATTTTCGCAAATCCAATGCAGTCCCCAACTTTCCTTGACATATGAGGAAGCAGTGGGGTCGAACTGTCTTTGCCCCACCAAGTAAAAAAGTCTATGACAAAGAAATGGGTAATATAATCAGCTGCTACTCAAGTAAGTCTCCCATTATAAATAAAGATATAGATAAAGTCCAATTTTACTGTTTTGGACTACAGTTGGTGATGGTTAGTCTTATTCTGCTGTGGAGACTTCAATGATATTGTTGCAGCAGCACATGAACCAGTTCTTCACCTGGTTTGAGTGGCCCTCCCAGCTCACAGCAATTTTCCAGGGTAAAACAGCACCAGTCCAAGATAGCAGAGTTGGTAGTCAGTTGGTGACAATGAGCATCTTCGGAGAATAATAATATCTTGGACTAAAACAAAAGCAGTCTGGCCAATGAAGCAGTCAGTGTACAACTACAAGAGGCTATGGTTAGCTGGAAAAACAGCTAACCTGGTTAAAAGCATAATGAACCAGTATTTGTGAAGTAACATTTACATACATGTGGGAAAACAGCAATAGGCTGCAAAGTTTTCTAAACTTAACTTTCAGGTGATTTTGTGTTTAAAAGTGAATTTTGCATAGCTATCTGAACAAGAGGAAGTCGGACACAGTAAGATATTTTGTTGCTAGAATAATAAGGTCAACAGACTGCATCATGATGGAGAATTGGGGTTTTTTGACAATTAAATATCTGCCATGTGAAGCAGATGATATGAAAAACTATGACTCATAATACTAAAGACACAAAGTACTGCTTTAGAGCACCACAATTTATCTCTTGTCTCTTTGAAAGTCACAAAACAAACTTTTGAAAAAACTTTTAAAAAATGAACTGAGTGTGCAGTAACCATTTCCTGCTGTGTGAAATTTAAAAAGGTCTTATCTAAATGAAGGAAAAATGATTGCAAGCAATGCCAGCTTAAGTAACTATGTGGAGAATGAATAGTTTGCAGGCCCCGCCTTCCCCGTGGCTGCAGAAAATTGCCATCGACTTTAGTTGTTTGTTTCACGAAACCAGCACAACAATGTTGGCAGGAGAGGGTGAAGGAGGAGAGAGAACGAGAGAGAGAGAGAACTGTGGGTGACAAGAAGAGGGCAAAAGGGAGGTGCAGAAGAAGAGGACAGGGCTGGAAACATGCATGAAAAGGTGAGACCACTGAGGAGGAAAGGGAGACAGGAACAGACACGGAGTGGAAGAAAAACGAGTGGAGGGAGAGAGAGAAAGAGAGAAGAGCCAGAGAGAGGGACCAGGGTGGGGGTTGTGGCTTCCCCTCTTGACTGCTATTGATTTTCTGTAAGCCTCAGAGTGCATCAGCTATTTCTATCCATTTCCTTCACCTCTCCCTCCCCTTCTCATCCCTCCCTCCCCCCCTGCACTCAGCTCAGACACCCTCCTTACACATCCTCCTCCTCCTCACACTCTCCATCACTTCATCACCATCCCTCCCAGCCACCGATCTATTTCCCTATCTGCCGGCCTGTCTCCCTCCCATATATTCCTGAAGCTTTATCGCACGGCACCCACATTTCCTTTTCTTGCCCTATCGCACCATCTCTATCCATGATCTCCATCAGCCTCTCTCTTACCGTCTATCTTTATTCAACTACATCTTCTCGTTTCATGTCCAAATGGAAAAACACAGGAGAGAGTGGGTGAACAGAAATGATAGATGAAAGGATAGATGATAGATAAGCAAAAGGTTTACTTAACAAATCACCAGCTCAACAGTAACAACCAGCCACAGAAGGCTTGCTGCAGAACTTGTATGCATTTACATAGCATTCACAGAAAGTAAGCAAAACTGAACATATGTATATCACACACACACACGCATATACACACCTCTCACATCACCCCGCCTCCTGAACACATGTCAGAGCACACTTCACACCCTAGCGCAAAGCAGTCAAGTAACAAGCTGATATCCAAGCTTAAAATAGGCGGGCATGTAACGCTTGCCCAACCATTACCTGCTTCACACGCGCTTCATGGCAAAAGAGTGTGTCACGTATAGAAATGGGACTGATTCTACTGTTCTCCCACTTCATTGTCCTCCTACATTTCCTTCCTCATTATCTTTCTCATTATCTTTTTTTGTGTGTTCTGCTGCAGTCCTTGAGGTTGCTCCTCCATCCTGCATTTCTTCTCAAGCCTGAAAATTTACATCCCACAGTCTGCAAGCGTGTGCAGGTGGTTGCACATAACATACTTGAGTGTGAACTTGTTGTGAATATGGGCAACAGTGAGTAACTCGCACATCTATGTTCTTTTTTGAAACCTCATCTCTGCATGCTTACATCAGAATATTATGTCGTGTATGTATAATAAATAGTGTTTGCTGAAGCATCTTTCAATGTTTTTGGATTTAAACTTTTGCCATGGTGAAGTTTGCATGCCTTTGTGTGTGTGTGTGTGTGTGTGTGTGTGTGTGTATGCGTGTGTATATTTGTTTTACCAAAAGTCCCAAGTAGCCACAAAAAAAACCCAAAACAAAAAAAGTTTAGAAGCATGTTTCTTTCAAATTAAGAGTCACTGAGCTCAAATATTAATGTAATCCATTCAAAAATCAACATTGTTTATTCATATTTATTACATACAGGTTAACACAGAGATATTTTTTTGCATTGTTTAACTAAAGGGGAGGTTTCTCCATGCTCACCTTAAATAATAAGTGACTAATTTCATGGCAGCTACTTTCTAAACCAGTACATTGCTAGTAAACATAGTTCCTGTCAAAGGCAAGTCTGGTATTTTTGTGAGTATGCCTGTCCCAGTACTGTCTCCGTGAGCTCAAATACAGGCTAAGTTTAAACATGAGCACAGTCCAAGAAATGGCCTATGGCTTCTTCCGACATGACAAAATGTTTAAAACTGGATGTGTAAATGTATAAAGTACATTCTTTATGACGAGGCTGGTATTGTTTTGACCTTCTGCATCTTTCAACATAATAGCAAAATGTGGATCTGCAGACACACAGAAACTTTACTGTGCTCTGCCATTTGGGTATCTTAACACCCACTGAAGCATACTTTGCAACTGACTTTCATTTCATTATACTACAATACAGGTCAGACTCAAACCCGAGCCACTGAACTCCATGCGGCATGTGGTCGCCTGCTCACCTACTGAGCTAAAGTGGTGCTCCACTGCTACACTTTTTTTCTTTTTTGTTAAATCCGTCTCCCTGAACTATTACATCCATTAATTTTCTTGCTCTTGCTTTTAAAGTTTTCTGCTAACCAACTAGCACCAATACTCCCTGTACTCATACCAGCTGGCCCCGTGTCCCTTGTTCTTCTAAACAGAGCCCGCACGACTCTGAGTACTGGTTCAGGAGCCATAATGTCGATATAACCGCATCCACAGAACAGAGGACAGTACTACCGCCAGCAGGTTCAATCCAGTGGAGTTGAGAGTCCATTCGCAGGGTACGAGACTCACTGGAAATGAACCTGGTCACACCGCTCCAGTATGCTGCTCTTCTATTATGTATTTGTGACACAAAAAATTTCAAAATTTAAATATTTGCAGAGGAGTTTTATTTCATAATTGATTTAAGAAAGCGCATGCGTTAGAAATAGTGGTCTAAGAACTCAATAGCGTTGCGGCTGATATGAAGCTGGTCTCTAGCTCGACTGTGACGTCATCCTGTCTGTATGCACATGTTTCTAACAGTCCCATTCCTGCTCCCAGCCCACCCAGGCAGCCAGTAAATAAGGCGTGTGCACTGACGCACCAAGTCAGTCGAGTTCATAAAAATACAAAATGCACACAGCGAACCGCTCTTTCACACTCGTTCTCTTTTCTCACTCTACCTTCTGTCTTCAGTCTTCCTCTCCACATTCCCCTCAGTGAAAGACAGAAGCCATCTGAGCAACAGCATTAGGACAAGGAAAGTAATGGGCAGAAAAGGAGAGTGCTAACTGTCTTAATTCTCTACTTTCCATCATAAATTTTGACACTAGTGCCACAAAGTGAGCTCTCAACTATTTGAACTACATTCTGAGGAGCCCATTGGAAATAGCTACTAATAAAATGTGCTTGCTCTCTGTCTTTGGGGCAACTAACACATCATTTATAAGCCAGGATCAAGAGTGTACCCTGGCTCTCTACTTATTAGAGCTGGGATCTGCTCCAATCCCTAACTTAAGTGAAACTAAGCCTCCTGGACATCTTTTATCTCAAATGAAAAGAAAGAAAGTGTAATATTATTTCATAAGCTGGAAGGTATAAATCTCACAGCCCCCAAAAAACCTCCAACTAGATACTGAGTAAATAAATAAGTAAATGAAATTATCTTCACATTCTGACCAATAAAACACCCTAAGTGCAATTAATATATATATATATATATATTTATACCAAAAACAAAACCCAATTTCCCTTTTTTTTTTTAAGTTTTTTTTTTCACCCCTGAGAGCTTGAGAGGTGGCAGGAAAGGCTATCAAAACAAACACAGACAGAAGCTTATAGTTCACTGAAATATCTTAATGACTCTTCTCTACCATCCCTACAGCGTGTTCCACCTCTCTGCTGCCCATCTGTATGCACAGTATGTTTAAACAGTTCCTGTTTGCCAAAATACCGCTCCACGAAGCGCTGAATTTTCAATGGATGTAGCCTTTTAGCCATATGTTGGCAAAATGATGAATGTTTGGAAAACACTCAGCATATGTGTGGACAGCAGAGAAGTGGATTATCCTGCACATGAGGTTTGGGGGTGGGAAGGGTTTTCTTATAGTTACACTTTACAAAACATCCAAAGCAAACTTACTACTTCAATCTACAACTATGCAGATTAAAATATTCAGTTCATGTAAATGAGCAGTCTTGGTTAAAGCAGTGAAAACAAAGACAAACAGAGGTGGAAAAGGAGAAGGACACAATGAGGGGTAGTGTTGAAATGCTCAACAAAGATAAGGATACTCAACTGTTGAGGCACAGAATTGCAACAGAAGCTATTTGAGATTAAAAAGAAATTTCCAAAGGCGAGAATAAGAAAATATAAATCATGAAGTTGTATACATGAAGTTGTATTACACCCAAATTTCCCCTTGTAGGACAATTAAAGGATTATTCTATTCTGTATGAAGTTGGTTGGGTTTATACTTGTGCTAAGGGTTAATGGTGGCCCTATCATAGTACTTAAAAAGTACAACTTGACATAATATGCCATTTCCCAGCAGCTTACTGAGAAAGGGTTACATGAGCGGGAAAAGAATTTTACAAAAGAGGATATTTCTCGCAACAAAAGGGGAAACACAGGCTTGCAGCCATGATATAACAAAAAGGTACATCCAGAGGACATATGCAATTAAACTGAAAGCAACAGAAGGCCAACATGCAAACACCAGGAGCAAAGTATGCCTCCCTCCCATCCTCCTCCTTAATTCACTCACCATCCATTCCTTCCTGACACATACCTTTACCCACATTCCCAAAGTTAGTGCTTGTCTTGACTTCAGTCAACTGTTCTGGCCTCTTCATGCCTCCAACACTTTTTCAGTATCCACACCTCCTCTCAGGTTGCACACTCAACTGCTTTGTGCAAGAAAGACATGCTTCCTGTCTATGCTTTGCTTATGGCCACACCCCTGACGTGCTACGTTTCTTCACCAGCCCTCTTCCTTATATTTGTTCACATCTTCCTTTTGTTATCACTGCCTGGTCTCAGCCTAATCATCTTCCCGTTCCTCATCCCCTGCCTGCAACTGACCTTCCTAAAACTCGTTCACTGTACTTGCTTAATGCAGTCCTATGACTACAAATTCCCACCACTGACTTGTTTTTTAACCAGCTATTGCAGTTTTTGCTCACTCATTGGCTTCCTTCTTCTCTCCTCATACTGACCTTTCTTCAGGAGTTAAGTGACCCTTTGGCATTCTCTCTTACACTTAGTCTCAGAAGCACCTTTTTTCCAAACCAGATCAGAGCCCTTTCCCTTAGATTCTGAGCTAATTTAAGGTCACTTTCCCCTATTCCAAGGATCCTCTCTTGCTGACCAAAGTGACTGCTTTGTTGTTTATTTGGAGTGACAGAGTAGCAGGGAACCCCTGCTACTTGGTCAATCCAAGTGAAAGAGTTTCTCTTCAAACTAGAGGGGGTTGCCTGGGCGACAAGACAAAGGAAAGCAAAAAAAAACAGAGTGCATGTTTCCACTTCTGTTACAGACAGAAGGATGGAGAGGACAGGAGTGGAGTGGAGGGGTAGAGGTAGAGTGGCAGGATTGTCCGCCTCTCTGCTGCTTTGGGCAATCCATTAAAACGATCCCTCCATTAGACAAATGTGAAGGAGGAAGCCAAAGAAAATGGACCGGAGGGGTACAGAAAGGGTTGACTGATTCAGACGGGAGGGAGAAGTGAATGTGAGTAACAGGACAGACTGTGACAGAGGTGGGTCGCAATCAGGGTAAGATATCAGCTGCTACAAAGGATGTTTTTATCAACTCGGACCAATTGGCAGCAGTCTTAAACATTTTGAGAGCTTTTCCGTGCTTCTCTTTTGCAACCTCAAGTCTTAGTTTTGCAGACATCAGCTCTCTTAAGTCTGAAAACATAATGATTTCCTAAAAAGTCATGTGAACTTTATGACAGATAAAAAAAAAAGAGGAAAATACCCTTTGCACTGTGTACAATATGAAACAAGTATGAAAGAACAACACATAAAGAGGAAAATGGGAGCAAAATAATTACAACGGGGGACTAGGAGAGTAGAGGAGATGAGTGGAGAAAAGGGGAAAGGAGAGGAGAGTAGGGAGGGGACTGAAGAGTACAGGATATCATTATCTTTCATGTCCAACGCAGGTGACTAGCAGTGGAAGAATGGATTAAGTATCCCTCCTCTCTCCCAGCAAGCAAATCCCATTCTGAGAATGGAAAGAGGGTTTAATAAGAGGTGTGTAGTGGTGGGAAAGGTCCAGCTAGCCAGCTGCTTTACTCTTGTAGGAGTACGTTTAACTATAAAAGTACACCCCCACCCCACCCCCTGCTTCCTGCAGTTAACAATGTAAACAGCACTCAATTAAAAATACATAGAAATGAAACAATAACTTACATTATATTTAAACTGCAGTATCTACTAAATGAAAGAAACTTTTATATGTGTGCATTTGTTCTACTGTTAGACTCATCATCTACCTACACAAATGCAGGAGAGAGTAAAGTACAAACACAAATGTGTACATCCACCTGTAGCCTTTCTGAGTATCTGTTCTTTTGTGGGTGTCAGGTTGTGTTGAAATTTGTCTGAACAACAAGTTGGTAAATTTATAGAATTTCTACCCAGGTACTCCTCCTCTAAATCAAAATCAATTTGGATGGAAATACAATAAAGTCATTCCATTCATTGATTTGAGCTATCCATTTCACAGCGAAGCTACTATGATAGAGTACAGGCAGCAAGTCTCAGTGGGTCGATAAACTCTGAAGATAACTAGAAGCAGTTTGGTGAGACACTGTGACTTGGCAAACTAGTCTATATTTTTATTCTTATTCATATTCATTTGTCTTGGTTCTTCGTTCCTTCCTAAGAACAACATACAGAGACACAACTTTATTTCCTTGGAACTCAACACAAAGGCATACAAGTAACACACACACTGCTTTGACAACCTAATGACTGAGTGTTCAAAAGAGGCCTCTCTTTGTTTATGTGGGTTCAGCTGTGTTCTTGCTCTCAGTCTTCCAAACAGGTAAATCCAGTCTCTCTAAAGACCTGCTCAGTTTTTTGTGTACACAGATATGCAAACACCTACTGTTTAAAATGTGAGTTTTTTGTTTTGTTTTTTTAAGTCATCATCATCTTCATCATTATTACTCTTATATATGCAACTCAAGCCATGGACTTCAATAGTTTCATTTCACTGTGTATCTC
>NW_005187466.1:2916574-2920346 GCF_000239375.1 Pundamilia nyererei | reverse complement strand
GTGGATACTACCAACTGCAGAAGCATTTTCAAACCTGTGAAGCCAGTTAGGTGTGCTATTAGCTTTAGTGAAAGGAAAACTTTCCCATAGCCTCAGTGAATGTGAAACTCTAGCTGTGCTGCTTCTATGTTATGAAGTTCACAACACTGCACTCACTGTGTTGTGTGAGAGTGCCCTCACATGTATTTAACACCCAACACCAGTCCACACATACTCTAACCAAGTTTGCTTTGCAATGGAGCAAAAACGTCACAGCAGAGGTTACCCAGGTAGCTGTGAATTAAAAATAAAAGAAAAAAGAAAAGAACATTTGAAACGGAATACAACCTCAGACGGAAACCAAATATCTGTTAAAACAGAGGCCATG
The DNA here is from genome assembly GCF_000239375.1 of Pundamilia nyererei. Taxonomy (NCBI): domain Eukaryota; kingdom Metazoa; phylum Chordata; class Actinopteri; order Cichliformes; family Cichlidae; genus Pundamilia; species Pundamilia nyererei. Next base: position 2,919,979 of record NW_005187466.1, on the reverse strand, counting down.
GCTAAGATTGTTTACCACTTTGCTCAGCTGATTCTCTGTCATAAGCACGTTTTTTGTATGTGTATGTGCATTTATAACAGTAAATGCTGACTAAATATGGATCTATTCAATATCATAATATATGAGTAATATATGAGGATATTTTAACTCTTGTTCACAACTTCACAACAAGTTGGGTTATCTAGCTACAATTGTCCCTCTAAGAAGCTTTGAAAAAGAACAGACCATACGTAGTTTAGTCAAAGGTTTTGCCTGTACACATTATAAGGCTTGTTACCTAGCTACATCAATATTTGTGTAATTGACTAAAAGTAGACATGCCACAGTGCCTAAAGAAATGCAGTCTGGTTAACTAACTATGCACAGCAGTTCAACTGGCTTGAGGCTACCCCAGTCCAGAGCACAGGCTGCTGTTTTTCATTTGCCTACTGTATGTGCTAACTGTGTATCACATCCACACTATAGCTAAGTGGCAAGAACATAAAACACCCCATCTAATTAAAATACATCAAATGTGTTCACACATGCACAGACACTACAGTCATGCCAAGCCCAGGGCAGTCCCCTCCCTCTCTCTGTTAGCTTCTAAAGAAAGGTATTAGAACACCTCCGCTTATGTCCCTTCAACTCGCATACAGTGTGAAATTAAAAGTCTGAGTGGAGGTGTGACTCGCCTTTCCTTCTTGTTCTAAACCTACACAGCCACATACACGTCCATTGACGATGACAAGTGGAGACGTTTACCTGCTGCTGGGATGCGGTGCGCTCCGGGAACAGAAGACAGCCTCTGAATGCCGGGAGAGGCGTTACTTCCTGGGGCTCGCTGCTGGTTCTCCGAGTGGATACTGTGAGTTCCAAGTGGTGCGCAAGCGGCACCGTTCTGCTGCTGTGGATGTAGTTGCTGCTGCTGCTGCTGATGATGATGGTGGAGATGGTGGTGGTGGTTAGATACCATAACTGCGCTGCCGGTCATTCCATTGCCATTTCCAACACCGCACGACTGATAATATCCAGACCGTGAGCGAGATCGAGTCCTTGGAGGTTCCATGGTCATTTGGTGGGGGTGAAGGGGGTGGAAAAGAAAAGAGGAGGACGCTTCTGGGGACTGCGGCGGAGAGCCGTTGGTAGATCCGGGCTGTACAAAGCCCCTCGCGCCGCTCTGGCTGTAACTATAGCCCCCGAGTCCTCTGCCCCCCTCCGCGCCCCCGTACTCTATTCGCTCTGCAGACTCTGTCGCCCCCGCCTCGTCGAATAAATCAGCCCCTTTAGGGACAGGCTCCGGGGTGGAGGGCAGCCGGGGGCAAACTCGAGGCTCCTGAGTCGTTGGCTGTCCAGCGGCTGCGATTGGCATTTCCTTTCGGGGGATTTCCTTCGTTTCTTTTCCTTTTTTGTTCCCTGCGTTTTCCTCTCGTTCCCCTCAACGAAGCAGCTTTTACACACTGTTAAAATGACAAATTAATTGAGTTAGGAAGAGTTAAATCGAGTTGTGAGGTATTCTGTTAACACTGTACATCACAACATTCACCAAGCTGGACTACCTACACAAACAAGTCAAAGCCATCAGTTTCTTTTGACATGCACGTGTGTTGTAATTTTGAGTTAACTGGTAGTTTGGTACTAGAACTTTGCTATTTCATAAACTGGTTCATCAGCTTACATTGTGAATATTGTGAATATTTAAGTTTTCACTCGATTATACTGTTTGGGAATTAAAAATAATAATAATCTACGAGAATGTGACAGGGATATGATTCCTCTCCCGGCTCACCAGCAGCTTTAACTTCACAACAGCAACGACCACGGCTCGCTAGCTGACGGGAAGCTAGCGTTTGGGGGCGATGCTAACATTAGTGCGCATAGCACGCTGTGGTAAAGGCGTTATGATGCTTCTTCTAACTATATAACTACAGTGTTACCACACCAGCTCGCTTTCTCGGAATCCCAATTATCCTCGAACCGACTTTAAAACAACTTTCGCCACTTTAACCCACATTTAAACTTGTTTAGCCAGCCTGCGTAATGTCGTTCGCTAGCTTGGCAAGCCATACCAACCCCTCCTCCTCTACCGACCAACACAGAGAAAAATCCCATAGCTAGCCACCCACGCCTCGAAGCGCTTTAAAATATTTGGTTAATAGTAAGAAAACAAAACGGTGTTGAGTATAAACTTATTCGTGTGATTTCGCTGCGTTGGGATGAGCCGGTAGAGCTTTCCCGGTTGTATGGAAGCAAACAGCAAAGCGCAGACAGAAACATTAAAAGTGGCCGGTCTAAAATTACAAAGAAAGAACCACGGCTAAAATTAACAGGATCTTAAGGAATGACCCCGCCTCTGTGTCTAACGCTGAAACCGGGTCTATTTCCCCTGCTCTGAGTTTTTTTTTTTTTAACAACTTACCTTCAACGCGCTCTCCCCGACTGTACTCCCAACTCGGATCTGTCGATAATATTGCGAGCCCTGTCTGTGAGAGTGTATGAACGCGAGTGTGTGAGCCCAGTGTTCGCTCGGTGTCAGCGTGAAATGTGACAGACCGTCAACGCTCAAGTCGGATTTCACCAGACCGGATCAATCGACGACAGAAAACAGAGTGCATTTGTAGTTGCTTCCCCCAGACACAATGCTGGTTAAGTCACCGATGGCAAAAAACACAGACAAATGACTAAAACTGTTAATGTTAGTTTGTTTTTATAAATACAATTTTAAAATCCGGACTTTACCGGTGAAACGAACCAGTTTAAGCTCGGCAATCTATTAGTAGGGCTGTTAAATCAGAAGCCGTGGATAGCAGAGAGGCAGACTAAAAGGGGCTTTAAATTATTTATTTACAAATACCAAGCCTGCCCATTGCAGCTGTTTCCTTTGGAGTCGAAAGTTCGCTTTAAAAATAAGTATTTGCTGTGTTTGCAGAAGTTACTTGAGCTACAAAATTACAGTAGCGAGAAAAAAAATAACTAGAACGTTATTAAATAGTGACAAACATAGAAAAATAGGGGGGGGCAGATTATTCAGCCGTAATCTAAAATAAATTAGGCCACTAGGATAAATGAAGTGGCTGTGTTTATCAGATCTGGGCCAAAGTTTTCACGTCTAAAAAGGGGTTTTGCATGTTTTCTCATAAGCTGGAGAAAAACGTGATTGAATGTTAAAACAAACAAACAGCTGCAGAAGCTTGAGACCATTATACCTTTTTTTGAAAAATGTTCAATGGTGCCGTGTCAAAGGTCAAGAACATGCCCTGTTTGAAATATTTACGAAAACTACTGTTACTGTGTGTGTGTTGGGGGGGTATGGGAGCAAGAAGGATGATATGTGAGAGGAAAACTGTACGTGGTTTCTGATTGTCCTCTCATTCTCAGACACCCACACACACACACACACACACACACACACACACACACACACAC
>NW_005187466.1:2914110-2916054 GCF_000239375.1 Pundamilia nyererei | reverse complement strand
GAAAGGAATGGAGAAGACGAGGACCATGGAGGTACTACGGAGGGTGAGAACGGGTGAGAAAGTGGAGAGGGTGGGGAAGTCTCATGGGTGTGTGGGAGGGTGGAGGCAGGATGAGTAAGTGGGTTAGGGGTGGTATGAAAGGGGGATGGGGTGTAGAGAGGGCTCTGGGGGATGGGATTGGAAATGGATAGGGTGGTAAGGGAAACCGAGGGATGGTGTGTGTGTCTGTGTGTGTGGGGGTGTGGGGGGTGGGTATTTTGCTGACGTGCTCTCTTATTGGCTTGTTCAAAACCTGGGGGAGGGGCAGCCACAAACCATACTTTCACCAGCTGTAGGGAAGAGCAGAGAAACAAAGAGAGAGAGCGAGAGAAGGATGGAGGGGGGCAGATAGGTTTTAATGTTGATATTCTGGTCTAATTAGATTCCTGTCTGAGTGGCGGAATGAATGGTGCTGATCATATAGGAACAGAGCAGAGCAGAAGAGGAAGCAGGCTTTGTTTGAGTTGGCGAATTCTGTTTTTTGTACACACAAGGGGCTCTTGATCTATAATTGAGACGCAGAGAGGAGCAAATTGTCTACACTGCCTCTTTTGGATACATCCAAACTCTCTTGTAGTCATGTTGAAAAAAGACCAAATGTCTTCTGTAGAGCAACTAAATTTTAGATGGCGCGTCATTGCATTTATCATATCAGTGTTACCTAAGCATTATGCAATCAGCTTTTGAAGGTTAGACGTGACAACGACGATATTTAAAACGACCTGTGTATGAGAAACTCCCCAACCTTAGACATCAATTTCACTACAAAAGTACGCATTTGCCCGTCTACAGTGTAACATAAAGATACTTGACTGTTTTTAAACATGTCCATAAAATTAAAAGAAGATTAAACAGAAAGCTTTAAACAGCACGGAGAAAGAAATACCATTCCAGCACACACAAGAAGGCAGATTGAGTGCCATGTGTTTGTGGAGCCCAGCTGAACCCCGCCTGCTAAACCAGTCCGCTGGCTGTGACAGACTGTCAGGCAGGGAGAGAGGGTGGTGTGTGTGTGTGTGTGCGTCTGTGTGTGTCTGTGTGCATGTGTTTGAAGAGAACAAGACAAGAAAGAGGGGAGAAAATGAGACAAAAAGACAGACTGACCAGTATAGACAAACATGAAGGAAAGAGACGTAAGAGAGGAGGTATATTGACATACAAATATAAAGAGAGAGGGGTACATATTGTAGTACATATGATGAGAATGGGAGACAGAGAGAGCAGAGTAGAGGAGGCCAGGCTTTCTGTGGCTTAGCCAGACTGGAGCGGTGGGACTTGGCTGGCTGTGGACCCTTGGCTTCACTATTAAAGCAAGAGGGAAAAAAATCACAGTCAAAAAATGAAAAGGGCAACAAGCTATGCCAAGAATGCACAGGCAAGAAGCAACACATTAGGTTCGTTCCTTCTGCCTGCCTTACTGTTTCCTAAAGCAGATCTAAACAATAGGTGGGACCAGCCTTGAGAACCAAGCACTGTGCAGTCAGAACCCTACTTAGTGACTGAGAGCTCATGGCAGCTTTTCCCTTTGGGGTATATAGGTACTCTATTCTATCTATTTCTAACAGTTTTCCTCTTTTTTGTGCTAATAGGTAGCCAGTCATCTTAGGCCACCTGCTCTGACTGTATCCACAGTCTTTATTTGTCAGCCAGGTGATATTTTTATGTGAAATGTTTAGAGCAAAGACGAACATGTTTGTCACGGTTCCAACATTAAATAGAAAAGAAATATCTAAAATATCTTCTGCATCATTGTAGAGGACATTTTCCTAAATGAAATCTGGCCTATTTTGTAACTTTGAAAAGCATCCAGTTTCCACTATAATTTAAACTGAATTCTGTAATCGTGAACAAAGCTTGGTTTCACAGTGCTGGCTCAGAAGCTGGACACAGTGGGTTTTTTTGTTT
>NW_005187466.1:2891297-2912872 GCF_000239375.1 Pundamilia nyererei | reverse complement strand
GAACCCATGAATTCAGAGGACATTATAATGACTTTCTTTAACCTTAACCACAACTACTACTTTCCTATCCTCAACTCACTTTATACTATACTCACCTTAAAACTACATTATGGAGATTTTAAACGTGCACACATTATGGTACCATAATATAAGTCAGTCGCTGATGTACACACAACAAAGACTCATATACAAAAAAGAAAAACAACAGAATGAAAACTGACTGACCTAGCCACTCACATCTACTAATCATGTAGTAATAGTTGCCATTCCATAATCATATCACTGCATAGAGGCATGAAGGGACTTATGGGCTTTGCCAGATTATGAGTGAAAAACAAGGACTTATTTTTCGGACTTTTCCATCCACTGGTACCCTTAGTAGAGGATTATAGCCTTTAGATTGTTTGACTCCATGAAGACTGTCACAGAGGGGGATATTTGTGAAAAACACACCCCAGGAATGGCTTACCACACCACAGTGCAAGCAACCAAAATATCCATCTGACTGTTCCAAATGCACACCAGAAAGGCTTGTAACAGCAAAGGGTGAGAGACTTAGTTTTGGCTTGGTTACAAAGGCGTGAGCTGTTTCCCTTTCTTTAACAATCTAGTGATTATCAAAGAGGCAAAGAAAATTCATCTTGAAAACTGATATTTATACATCAACAATGAAAAGAGGCAAGTTCAAAAACAAAAAGGCATTCTCTGCACCTCAAAGAGTTACCACCAACTAAATCACCATGTGGTCCTTTGGTTATCTTCATTTGTCAAATGTTTGAAATGCTGCTTGATTTTCTTTGCCATATGTCTTGTACTGTGAGGCTGACTATGTGTATGCAGTTGAGATGCAACCCTAAAGCCATGTCATATTCTGGGCTTTGAGGAGAAAGAAGGATGCCAAGAGCTGAAACGTGATGACTAGTGGGTGTGTGAGAGTGAGTGGGGAAAAAGGAATCCTTCCAAAGGCTCTTTTTGGTTGTGTGTATGTGTGACTGTACGTTCATGTGTACGCACATGTGATCAAGAGTGCATTTATGTGTGGGAAGAAGGAATCCTTCCAGCCGTTTTCTTTCCTGAGCCTCTTCCTGTGTCCCCTCCACCCCTCTGCATACAATTCTCAAAGCTGGCGTCGGAGGGTTTGGCCTATACAAGATCCAACCCACCAGAGGACACAGAGGAGAGAAGCCAGTGTTTCTCTACCTCTCTCTCTGTGTCTTCCCAAGCTCTGTCTCTTTCCACCACTCACTGAATGTTACTGTAAATCCTTCACTTCATACACACCATATTCCCACATCTCTCCATCCAGTGTGTTGGTGTATCTCATATGACTTGGCAGAAGTGAACCATGCATATGTGCTTGCCAGTACGGGAATGTGTCTGTTAAGAGTTTTGGCAGTTTTCTCAGCATAGCCTCACCAAGAGATCCACTGGGAAATGTGGTTTTAACGCCTCCTCTCTTCTTTCCACTTCTTTCCTTTCTTTTCCTTAGTTCACAATTACATTACTTCTGTTTCTCCATGCTCCACTTCTGTTTTCTTCCTAATTCTATCCCCTTTCCTTCAGTATTCAATTTTCTGCAATTTCAACCTGTGGAAATCTTTTGCTTCTTCTTGCTTTAATGACAACGGTCTCTCTTTCTTTCTGCATATTCAAAATCTGCTCTCTATTAAAAGCACATCATCATTTGCATCAAAAAACACTGCATGCATACAGGCCTCTAATTCAGGATGTAGCTCTCCAAGCGCTGTCCACACACAATGAATGCTGATGGAGAGACATGATAGGTTATCCTGTAGGGAAAGCTGGTCAGATGAAATACCTACTTGGTATTCCATCCCTCTGCAAAGCATGACACACAGGAGAGGGATGCCGGTAAATATGCAAATGATGAAATACATATATTCCATGGTTTTCAGAAGTTCATCAGCTGCAGTAATGATTTGCAGATGTTTTCGGCACGTCTAAAGGCTGAAAAAGAAACACTTACTGTAAAACATTGACTATGTATTGAAAATACATGATGAATGCATGTGTCTATATACTATTTACTCTTGCATTATATTCCAAATATAGGACTTTTTTAATCCACAACATTTTTCTATCATCTAAATTGTGAATGTAGAGTAGAAAAGATGTGTTTTTGTCAAAATTATTACAGAAGAACAACCGCAAACATATCTTAGAATGCAACTTAACAGTGAACAGTTGTTGACTGTTAAGTTGAATGTGATATTTGGCCCTTTTAGCAGCTGCACATGTATGTATTATTGAACGGGGAGTAGGAGTGCGCTGCACAAAACACCCTTTTTTCTGACTTTGCACCTGCACTTTTTAATTTTCAATTTAAAGATATCACTGGAGAGAATTTGTCACATTTCAGTTACTCACTCTAGAGCTACAAAAAGCATCACTAAACTTTTTCATATGTAGCAGCACCCCCTAAGACCTTAAATAGATTTTCATGTGTATGCTGGTGGAATTCCCCTTAAGGATTAGAAACAACTAGTCAGTTTTATGGCATAATGCTCCCCGTGTCTGAAACATTTAGCTTTTAATTATTCCTAATTAACTTTTACTTAAGTAAAAAGTACATGCTGGAGTTATTTTGCTCTGAAGTACTCTTAATTAACTAAACCATCTGAATAAGTCTTCCATCACCATAGTTTCCTGGATACTCCTTGATTCAGTTCAAAATTGAAGATTCAAGAGCTTTATTGTCAATACAACAGTATACACAGTATACACAGTGGCGATCGTGGCTCAAGAGTTGGGAGTTCGCCTTGTAATCGGAAGGTTGCCGGTTCGAGCCCCGGCTTGGACAGTCTCGGTCGTTGTGTCCTTGGGCAAGACACTTCACCCGTTGCCTACTGGTGGTGGTCAGAGGGCCCGGTGGCGCCAGTGTCTGGCAGCCTCGCCTCTGTCAGTGCGCCCCAGGGTGGCTGTGGCTACAATGTAGCTTGCCATCACCAGTGTGTGGATGACTGGATATGTAAAGTGCTTTGGGGTCCTTAGGGACTAGTAAGGCGCTATATAAATACAGGCCATTTACCATTTTACCATTTACAGTATACAGCGTAGCGAAATGCTGTTTCACCCCAAGCCCCTCATGGTGCATTTATAAGTATATAAAACATATATCTCCAAGAGATATAAAACTAAGAATTACAAATAAATAACATGCTAAACTTTGGTAAAATTAAGGGATAAAAAGGTACTAATTACTAACTATACAATACTATACAATACTATAGTAGTAACTATACAATGCTATAATGATAACTATACAATAAACACAGACAGGCCAGAGACAACACAAAGTGTATTGTGCAGTAGGTATTGAATACCAGGTTCAAGTTATTGTCATGATATTGTAGACGAGACAGGGCGAAGACATGTGCAAGATGGAAAATGTGCAAATATAATATAATTTAGATATGTGTTCAGCAACTATGAGACTGAGTGTGAAAATAAGCATATTGTTCCCAGGTCCAGTTTGTAGTTGATTAGCGGAAGTTTTTGTTGTTTTTGAGTCTTTTGGTGAGTATTGTAAGGTGTTTGTAGAGGTGTATGTGTATATCAGTCCTTTGGTGGTAGTGAGTGCACTGCTTGGGGGAAGAAGCTCTTGCAGAGTCTGGTCTTTGGTCCTTGATGCTGCTAAACATCTATTTCAGCCATGTATAAGCCCAGACAGTGATAGCAATCGAACCACACAGACATTTGCCTGTCTTCCACAGTGACTTCAGTGGCCTTGTTCTGCACTCAACAAAGTTCATCACAGTTCATCGTCTTTGTCCCCGCTGAGCTGTAGTTGGCTACTGTCTCCAACCTTGTCTCGCTCATCTCTCCTCACCCCTGTCCCTCCCGAGGTCTGCTTCCATCACCTATCCCTAGGGGACAACTGCCTCCGCTGCCCAGCCCCATCTGTCCCTCCACTAGACCAGCCTCACCCTGACTCTCCCTCCGCACTTTGGCTGCAGCCTCTTTATGTGATGTCACTGAGCAGAAGGATGGCCTTTTTGGTGAGTGCATGTGTGTGTGTAAATGGGTGTATGGTGTCTGTGTGAGTCAGTGAGCGGGAGGTGTGTGTGAGTATTTGACACACACACAGAGGGAGAGAGAGAGAGAGAGAAAGAAGACAGACAGAAAGAAGAAAAGAAAGGCACAAGTGTCAAGTTTCCCTTTTCAGTTCAGGAGCTCAAATCCTTGTTTTTAATCTAGAAAAGAGGGTGAAAAGAGCACGAAAAGGGAGAAGGTAGCTGGGAATTTGAGCTGGTGACAGATGTTTTTTGTTCCTTCTTTCTTTCTCTCTTTACAGTGTTATAGATGAGTGCACAACACATTATATGAAGATATGAAAAGTTCACTGTAAAATAAAGTGATTTAAATTATGTAAAATGATCAAATTATACACACACACACACACACATATGAAAGAGACAGAGAGAGAAACTACCTGTCTCTAGTTTTTCCACTGATGACACCATTTACTGCTCAAATCTCAAAGTTTACTCTCTTCCTGTGACGTCTCACCACATCCTGGTTTTGACTGCACAAGATGCTGAGATGTCTACAGTTTAACGGTTTTCCTGTCACTTTTCAGTTCACACCCGTATTCACGCGATTTCGCTCATAGGACACTGTGGACTAAAAAGGTGCACACATAAACGCATATACTGATAAATAATTAGATACTATCATGGTAGGCTACTGTCCAATTTGCGGGAAGCCTGTCTACTTTGGTAAGTCTGACCTGTTTAATTTTTAAACTCGATGCAATTGTCTTCCTCTTTCTGTCTGGCACTTGCTTTACACGCTCTTTATCTGTCTGTCTATCATCTCTGTGGCAGATCAGTTTGGCATTGTCATAAAACTTGAAATCTGAAATAAAGCACAAATAATGAACAGGTGAAACCAGGTGTAATAAAATTAATAAAGGGCATTTTTTGGAGTTAACATAAGATTGAGGTTCACCTTGTGTTTTGTTTTCTTTCTGCAAAGTCTTATTATCTACATTAGACAAAGTGCAATGATATCAATATGTTCCTTAAATGCAAAATTGTTATCTATTTTCTTTTTAGAGGACAAAAAAAAGGCCTTTCACTCTTTCTTTTTAAGGCTTTTGGCTTTATTTGAACCACACATGCACACAAATGCACACACTCGTATCCATGATAACAACAGGATGTGGGTCTAGCCAAACGAGCATGCACTGCTCTTTGGGTTTCCTCCCTACCTCCTCTCTCTTTTAAACAAGTCCTTTTCCACATTCAGGCCTAGCCATTAGATCCACAAAATGACTCAAACCACCAGTTAGATTCCTCTTTGGTTGTTATTTTTGCTGTTAGTTTTTCTCGCCTGTTCATGCACCGGCTAAGTTCAAATTCTCTGATGTGACCTGCCCTACTTTTAGTTCAACATCACAGTCTCTGGCCTACTTGCACTGATGAGGCTAATAGTCTGTAACTTCTGAACCAGACACATGAAATCCAGACATTGTGTTATCAGAAATTGTATGAGATGCAAAATCCTTTTGACTTTTTAATTAAATATGAAGAAAAATATCCGATCCTGCCTCTCATTAAGCTAGTCCATCTCTTCCTTTGGTGCAGGTGAGAAGAAGAGGTCCTTAGGGAGAGACTACCATCCTCTGTGTCTGAAGTGTCAGAAGTGTAACAGACAGCTCACCCCTGGACAACATGCTGAGGTATATAAGGACAACAACTGAGTCAATTAAGTATTCAAGGAAAGTAATATGAATGCAGTTTACTGAATGAGTAGGATGATGCTATAAATATGTGTTACTCGTTGTGTTTCAGTATGATGAGAAGCCATACTGTACACACTGCTATCTGAAGATGTTTGGACCGAGAGGTATACTGCCATCTCAATATGAAAACACAAACACGCACAACTGGCCAACCACACGCTATTTCTGAATGCCTTTTCTCTGTGTAAATCTTTCTTAACAGGTAACAGGTAACTGACGTCGGTGTGGCACAGTATATCCCCTCAACAAAAGCCAGGATGAGGCAAAAATGAACAAATGCTGACATTTAAAAGATCCGGTTTATATAAGGCAAAAGATAAAGGAGTGAATAAATAATAACGAAGGACCGGAATATACTGTAAACCTTATAGGACAGAGTGAGCTCTCTTTGTTCCCTTTTGACGAATTAAAATATTTATAAATGTGGTAGAACTAGGCAATGCTATGTATATGTGACTGTTCACTTTTGTAATGTAAATTAATTTGGATGTAGAAAAGTGTGAGTCAGTGCAAATAAATACAATTTTTGAATGTTGCAGCATCAAATTCTGGTAGATGTCTAAATTTTTAAGACTTTGCAATCAGGGGCTTACACTTTTAGATTTCTGGGCATGCGGCATGATTGTGTTCCCTCACAAACTAATAAAAACTCTAATCACCAACAATACAGATGCATGTAAAAAATTAGTTGGGCTAGAGGGTTCTCCCTCTCTCCCCCATCAAGCCGCCAGGGGAAAGGAGCAGGAACGGATAAGAGTGGTTGCTGTTGGCAGGGTAAACTAGATCTTCTGCCAGCAGAATCTACTGGAATGGGTGCTACAGTGAGGCAAACATGGGGCTCTCTCTGTCAAACACACACACACACCCACACACACACACACGTGCACGTGCAAGCAGTGTGTCTGCAGTGTGCCTTCACTGCTGCAGGAGCTTGTCACCCAGTGGTGGGTGAAGTGCACAGTTTCTATGCACACGCTCTCGCTCTCTTTTTTTCAAACACACACTGGCACGCATATGAAAAAAAAAAACAGAGATGTGGTTGATGCGTTTTCCTGTTGAGTGTCATGTGTCACTCCAGTGACATTTCAGGTGTTTGCTCTTGAAGGTGAGATGGATATTGAAATAAAGGGTGAAGAGGCTGAAAAAGAAATAGTATCGAGAGAGGAGATGGACAAAGGGAGAGAGGGTTTATTATGACATCTAGCAAAGAGTAAGCAGAGATATACCTGTCTAGCCTTCAGTGTGCCTTTAAAACTGTCCATCTCCTTCTCCTTTTTCCAGATCCATATTCTATCCCAAGCACACCAAGCCTCTCTCACCTTCCATGTCTCCTTCACCCTCTAACCCCCTACCTTGATAGATCACATGACTGCTGTGTTACCAGCTGGCTGACTGTTCATTTGCAAGTGTTTCAGCTACACTCCCTTATTAGAGAGACGGGTGGTGGTGGTAGGGCAGAATTATAGGTGGAAGGGGGGCAGAGGGATGAGTGGGTGCTGTGCAGACCACTGGGTGATTGAGGGGCACTGACAGAACTGAAAGAAAAGAGAGGGAGCTTGAATTTATAGGCGAGACAGGAAGAGAGAGGGGAAAGTAAAACTAGGGATGAAAAATTACCATATTAAGCCTTGCTAAGTTAATGCAGAGGTTATTCAATTTGCATTAATTCACCTTGGGTCGAAACTGGAAAATTGAGCTAAATAAAAAATGTCATTATCTTACCATGAGGTGGCAGCGGGAAAGGCCCATGTGTGGATCCAATATTAACTTCAGAGGCATTCTAAACCAGTAACTATGCTTGCCACACTTCAAACAATGACACTTGATGACGACTTGAAAATAGTATTTAAGTATTTTACAGCAAATTTTAAAAAATGTATAAAGACTAGACATTTTTTGCTTGTGAGGTGATGCGTTGCAACCATTTTCATTTATGTAATATTGTTGACATCTAGTGGCCGTGAATAAAACTGCTGGACTGCGTCGAGTCAGTTGAAAAGCCTGTACAGTAACCACTACAGTAACCACCAGAGTATTTTTGTATTAATAGCTTAGAAAATGCATTTTAATAAAACAAAAGAAATACTAACGTAGCCCTATCATGTGCCAATAATTCTAACTCAGTTCATGAATTTGAAATTCTTCAAGCACCGGAGAAGAAGACAGAAAGGGCAAAACTATGAATATATTTGTTTTGCAAATAAATAAATAAATAAATAAATGCCAGGTCAGAAACGGATATCTTGATAGCAGGTCTACTTAACATAGCTAATCTCTAATAAATAGCGTAGGAAGGTACGTGTTTATAGACCGACATGTTCTACAGCCTAATTTGTATTTTTTTTTTATTTGTTTCTGTTTCTGACTTTGCAAACTGACAACTACGTTAGTCACACGGTAATAACAGAAGTAATGATGTAAAGCTCTCGAGTGTACTTGTCAACCGGGAATTTGAAACACGGGGGCTCGCTCACGTCTTTGAATTTCTTCAGCTTTTCCAAGCTGTACTTGAAGGCAACTCATAGCCAGCAGCGTCGTTTTGTGTGGCGCATGCGCATCTAGCTAACTAGGAAGCAGAGGAGACTGTCTCCACGGATTATGTGGACATATCGTTGAGTGAAAGCAGTAGCTGTTTGATTTGGATACATGCCGTGTTCTTACAATGATAAGCTGACAGCTCGAAACGAAGTTGAGTTAATACGTTATATATTTAACTGTATGTATTAGGGCCTGAGTCAGAATGATGTCAGAATGCGACCTGACAGAGACAGAGACCGGCGAGCCAGTGCTGGACACGGGGGAAACAGCGGTGCCAGTGCTGGAGTCTAACTTTCACTCCATAGACCCTCCAAAGGTGTTATTTGACAGGAACCGGATAGGTCTGACAACTGGGGCGAACCCCGGTGGTGCCATACGTATTTCGGACTCTTGTGAAAGCGTGTTGACCGAACTAGAGACAGAGGGCTCCGGCGAAGAGGCGCTGCTGTTACCGTGCTTAGCAGGAAGCTCGTCGTCTCCGAGAGGTGTAAAAGAAAAGCGAAGCAGACGGTACAGGCACAGCTCGTCTTCGGATAAAGATGCTTTAGCCTCCCCGGGTAAGTGTTTCAAATCACGGCCTTTGAGATGGTTGTATATGAAACTAATAAATAGACAGCCACACTCAGACACTCATAGGGGTTATGTCTTTTCTGGCATTTTGTTATTTGATGCATATGGCTCTGGGAAAATTCTGCCTACTCAGGCTGATTACGGTTGTGATAACAGGTAATGCAACGTGGTCAAATAGATATGTTATGTAAGCTCTCTGAAGTGAGCATTTCACGCGGCTTTTTAATGTTTGGGTCTCTTTTAAGGTCTGTTGAGGCTGTTGGAGAACCAACACTTTGGTTATTATTAGAATTTTAAAAAAGCACAAACTTGGTGTCACATTACATAAAAAAAGTACCCGGTTTCTCCACAGCACTTGGTGAACTGAAGGCTTGGTGTGCAGTCTGTATCGTGTCTGTATTTTCTGCTCAATTTGTCATCACCCATATTTTAGTCTGACAATCAAGACAGAATCAAGGCTACAAATATGATGACAAAAAAGTTTTTAAAACAACAACAACAAACAAACAGTTTATAATACTTCCAGGATAATAAATAAGTCTGCCTCATCCATTGAACTCTTGCCACCTGGTTGACATCATTGCCTCCTTCATCCAAATTATCTTTGTTCCTCAAGCTAGGAGGTTTTTGAACATTCTGGTCTGTTGTAAGATGTTTGTTGTGATAAAATGATTTGAGGCTATGCTGTGAACTAGATTGTCCAGCAGGAACAACTAAAGTTTCTGTCAGATTTGTTTTGGATGATGAGAAGGGGGGTGGGGGTGCAGGGAAAGACCAAGAAAAAGGTGACCTAGTCGCTATGGAAGCGGCATAATCTGACTTAAATGCTCACTGGATTTAACAACACTCCCCCTCATACCGCCCACCTTTTGTTTTTTCCTTTTTTCCCTCTGCAAAACAAATTCTGAGCATTTGTATTCATTTCTGTTATTCAGCCTCTCCCAACAGAGATCTATTGTTCAGATCCATGTCCTATTATGGCCAGAAATCTAGGCCACAGGTAGAGAGTCTGAGCCTTAAATGGCAAGTGTTGGCATCCCATTACTTGTGGCCTTTGTAGAACAATAATCTTCTCCTCTAAAATTACAAAACTGTTTTACAGATTATTGTTAGAATACTGACTAAGAGCCGTTTCTCTTGCACTTTGTGCCATTTAAAATATCATGTAAATTAATTGTGAATTGTGGCTCTTAAATTCTGCTTTACGTGTCATGGGAAATATTAACCAAATAGCAATAGTGCTTTTTTTTTTTTTAACAAAGTAATTGGTAAAAATTTGCATGCGTCCATAAATGTATTCTATTTTTCATCACGTATGCCATCTTTTGCTGCCTTCTTTGTCACCAGTCCAAAGAGCCTAGAAACAGCACGCAGGGTTTATTTATAGTTATAGTCTTTATGTAAAGTTCATTTTGATAAACTTGAGTAAGTTGAAGCATTTTATCATGTAACTGTCAAAACTCGAGGGAAACAGTTTTAGCGTTTAAGACAAATTGTATCAATTTTATGCGCTTGCTGTAACTTAAATATATAGTTATAGAACACTTTTCACAGTCCAGTGTTGTGCCATGTCACACACTTTGTGCTCTGCATGTCTATTGGAGGTCTCTGAAGTTATAAGTGAGGTACACTCCTGCTGTGTGTGCCCCATTAGCTGACCAGGACATCTGAGAGGCTGATATTAAATATGCATAATGCCCCTGTGCTAGCAGACACACTTTGTAGTCCAGTACAGTGTTTGAAGATGATGAAGACGGAAATTGAGAGAAAGGAAGTACTATATGCGCATATACTATTACTTTGGCTTTCTACAGGTTGAAGCTAATGGGAAGTGGAAGACATACAAGGCCCATTACTGCCATCTGCAGCAATACACCACAGTGATCTTATCACAGACTATAAGCACCAGGGTTGCGCACAGGAAGCGTAGATCTGTCATCATACAAGATGATAGATTGAGCACACTTTGACCTGTTGTTGGGAATTAAATGAAGATAAAATATTGCATCACACAGAACTGGATTACAAACTCCTTACAGTAAATCAGAGATTTACTGTTTTAGAGCACAATCTAAAACTATGTTAAGATTTTCATACTAAAGTCAAAATGGAGCTATTTTTAAGTCATTACTTTTGGACAGCTTTTCCAGAGATCAGAGTTACCTTTATGGCCAGACATCTTGTCCCAGTGTGGTCCACATCCACAAAAACCACTCAGAGCTTAGCCTTCAGAGATTGTGCACGTACAGCATGATCAGAAATTTATGGGAGTATTTACCCAATAAAATTGCTTAATATTTGCAGCACAGTTTAAATTCTTTTGTTTGCTTTGCAGGTACCAAATGGAGCATGAAACACAGGTGCAGCCTAGCTTAAACCTCTGTTTCAAATAATTCAGTTTTAGTTATATAGCACCAAATCACAACAACAGTTGTCTCAAGTCGTTTTATTTTGCAAGGTAAAGACTACAGTAATGCGGAGAAAACCCCAAGAATCCGATGACCCGCAGAGTGGTATATAAACGCAGAGTGAAACTTTGCAGCATTTATTGAGAAGATACAAGGAAAAGATCAGTCTGTCTAAATTCTTATTATTGAGTTATCTTACAGCCACAACATAATAAACACCTACCTAATCAGAATACTTTATTAGTAATGCTTTTTGGTAATCTCAGTCTCTCACTGAACGTGCTCCTGTGACTGACCAGCATGTCATGGAGTGGGTGGGAGGAATTATCCAACATTGTCTTCATCTTAATGTTGGATAGCTCCCCACTGTATCACCAAAATACCTTTGATGCATCAAAATAATGCATAGTATGCTACTGGAACATTAACAGATAATTGGCTGCAGGGTGTGAGTACTGTGCTGTAATGAGGTGGTCTTGGTTAGTCACTTTACTTTCTGAACCTCCCCGTTAAGTTAAATTGAGTTTGACTCTTAACATATGATTCTGGGTACTTTTCGTGTATTTGTTCAGGAGTAGTTGGGCCATACTAGGTCAGACTAGGTTTGACAAGTATTCACTGTTTTAAACAATCCAGATTAATTATGTAATGTTTGCTTATCACTCTTTCTTTTCTTCCTCGTGTTAATTAGGTTCTCTTGGGCCCTACAGTTAAACTAGCTTTGAAGCTATCTTTGTTACTCCTTATCGGTCACCCTTGGCATGTTGACTGTCCTGTCCTTGTTTTTATAGCACCTACCACATGTCTGTGACTTTATCTCTCCTTGCATCCCACTGTGACTTTAGTGCGACTGATACAGAGCATGGGTCTCTGTCAGCTGATCGTTCTGCCCTGTGCAAGGAGGAGAACTTATAATCTGCCATGTCATGTGTTTGGACCTTTATCAAAATAATAATTGGCACTATTCACCAGAGAGCAGTGATTTCAAGAGAATGACGTTTGATCTGCAAGGCAGTAGAAAATGCCAGATTTTAACAAGTGGCGGAATCACTGGTTTAGACCAATTTTTTTTTTTTTAAGTTTAGTTGGTAAATTCTCTGTGATAGTGTACACACAGTCAAAATATGGGCATGCGATTTGGAATTCCTCTTAAATGTGTGTTTGTGTATTCCTTTGTGGGTGATTCCTGTGATAGACTTGGCCACCTGTTTTATCCCACCCTTTGCACAGTGTGCAATGGGAACACTTCCAGTTTCCCACTGCCTAGAACAGAATAATCAAGAGGTGAGATGGGTGAGGTAACGGACAGTTTACAGTAGTCTCTGTAAGGGAGATTGCAATTATTATTTTTTACCACTGATTTTTCAGCATGTATAATGTAAATAACTCATTCATGATCATTTCAAAGGTATCTGATGGTCCTAAACACCAAAACATAACACCCATGCAGAGAAACCTCTTGATGTTTACTTAATGCCATATTTTGCAATGGACATGTAATTGTAAATGCAATCTTATTGTTCTAGTTCTTAAGAAAATACATTTGTTTAATTGTAGCAAGTTCTGGTTGTATACAATGTAAAAATAAATCAAAGTAATCTTGAGTTATTCCCCTTCTAGGTACCAACAGTGGAGATTTCAACCATTTCCCTGACGACCCCGAGTTTGCCGATATTATCCAAAGGGCAGAGCAAGCCATTGAGAGTGGCGTCTTTCCAGAGAGGATTTCCCAGGGCTCAAGTGGGAGTTACTTTGTCAAAGACCCAAAAGGGGTACGTTTGGTACAAATGACACAGATTCATGACAAGCGAAGGAAGGTTCATGGGCTAAACTTGGAGGAAGAATATAAATCAGTAGCTTAGCAACATTTCCAAACATTTATCTTTTCTTTTTTCAAAACATTAATTGCTTTAATCATAAGAGTTTGTAAATTAGGAAGAAGGAATATGGAAATCCACAGGATTATGATTCTTGTTTAATTATTCAAAAAGCAATGGTTCAGCTGATAACAGCAGATCACTGGCATCGACAGGTAATTACTGGGAAGATGGTGAGCCCAAGATGTCAGACGCATTCCTCACGCTTTACATTTGTTGCTTATAGTTACACTATTAGTCTTTGGCTTTTTAATTGTGTTTTTGTAAAACTTGAAGCAACACTAATATGCGTGGTAAAATTAGTTCTCACTCTTTCTGTTTTCTGACCTGGGCTGTATGTCAGATTGCAAGTTTAGAAAAAAAACAAATGTATCACTCTGTTTTGTTTTTTATTTACAGAAAATCATTGGTGTTTTTAAACCAAAGTCAGAGGAACCTTATGGTCATCTGAATCCAAAATGGACCAAATACTTTCACAAGGTACTTTCTGTCACATGTATCACCTTTTTTAAACATCTGAAAAGTTATTAAGATATATATTGTCATTCATTTTACTTTAATGGCTGCACACAGTGAGTAAGATAAAAAAAAAAAAAAAAGTAGGGTAATATTAACACCTCATCTGTAAAACTTCCCCCATGTCTGTCTCTGTTGTTAGCTTTGCTGTCCATGTTGTTTTGGCCGAGGGTGCTTGTTACCTAACCAGGGTTATCTGTCAGAGGCTGCTGCTTCACTGGTTGACACCAAACTCTGTCTTGGTGTGGTGCCAAAAACCAAGGTGTGTGCTTTTTTTTTTTTTCTCTGTAGAGTTTTGAATTAATAACATGTAATCTCCAAAACCCAGTATAAGTAAACACTTGAATTAATCTGGATTTGATTAGGGTCTCTGTGCTCTTCTTTCTGTTCAGCAGTGGTCACAGTTTCACAGTAAACCAGTGTTATCTAAATTTTATCAGGTGGTGTATTTGGCCAGTGAGACATTCCACTACAACGCCATAGACAGAGCAAAGTCCAGGGGGAAGAAGTACGCCCTAGAGAAAGTCCCCAAAGTGGGGCGACGCTTCCACAGAGTGGGCCTCCCACCCAAGGTACCAAAGACTTTTAAACCGTCACAGTCTAACGTCACCATTTGTTTACTATAAGCAATTCATGAGGAGCTTGGAATCTTGACCTTTCTCTTGTTCGTTCCTGTGTCGTTTCCTCCTCTTGCTTCCTTGCTTTCTCTTTGTATTTGTGCAAAAACACAGCCACATGCAGGAAAACCTATACTCATACTGGTTAAAACAAATTCTAATCTTCTTGTTTCAATATTTGTTAAGAGGTTCTTTGTCAGATTTGTTCTATTCATATGTACACTGACTGCTTCTCTATAACATACAAGAGTTGTTGCATCAGTGAGTGGAGGGCTGAGAATAGTCACTGATGGTAGAGAACGGTAAAAGGAATCATGCCACACTATTTTTGTGTTGAAGAAGAACAATGTGTTTAGATAAAAGGCCATCAGAACCATAAATGTTGTTTCTGCTTTAAGCCATGTTCTTTTTCAGGAGCTGTAATACTTACTGGATATATTTATCTCTTGTATCGTGAACTGTAATCGTATATCAGTTTTGTCTTTTAATCAAAAACATGTATAACAGGTATTTCATTCCTGGCTGTTTATTACGTGAGACAGTCTTGTGGGTGATCTAAAGATAAGTGGATGTTAAGATGATGTGAAAACATAGCTGAAGTGTCTTCGAGGAAGTAAATATGAGGAAACTGACTGCATATTTTCAACTGTCAGGCACAGCTGACATTTCAGCCTTTCGACATTACAGCTTCACTTGTAATATCACTGCACACTACATCATTTCCGTTTAAACTCTCTACATACTGTTCTCAGAGCAGTGAACATTGCTATACAGTGTTTTGTTTTAATGGGTATGTTAGTTGCATTCATGCCATATGCGCCTCTGTGTGTTACCAGGTGGGCTCATTTCAGCTGTTTGTGGAGGGTTATCGTGAAGCCGACTACTGGCTGCGACGCTTTGAGGCAGAACCACTGCCAGAGAATATCAGGAAGCAGCTGCAGTCGCAGTTTGAGCGGCTGGTGGTGCTGGACTATGTTATCAGAAACACAGGTAGGCGTGCACGTGTTAACATTTCGATAAATGATTTAAATTGAAGTGATCAGTCATTGTAGTCTCATTACAGTGTTGGCAGCTTTATTTCGATTTAGTTATACACTGGTTATGATAAAAATTCCTTTGATCTTCATATTTATTTTAAGTTAGTATATGCTTGCGCACAACAGCTGTTTGCTATCTTTGACATCGCTCTGTCTTCCCTCTCATTTCTGCGTATCAAAACTTGTTTCTGTTTGTTTTCCTTGTTAGATCGAGGGAATGACAACTGGTTGATCAAGTACGAGACACCAGGAGAAGGAGAGGGAGAAGAACAAAAGGTGAGGTCATTTACCACATGACAGAGGTGTGTTCAGACTGTTCACCAAGCACGCATTCACCTCGCTTAACTCTGTTGAAACACATGAACACTTATAGTCAAAGGAGCTTGCAAAAGAAAAGCGTCTGGACTTCTTTAAGTTGCTTGAAGACGTTTCACCTCTCATCCGAGAAGCTTCTTCAGTTCTAAGGTCAAATGGTGGAGAGTCCCAGATATAAACCTAGTGGGAGTGTCCCCCCACAGAGGGACAAAAGGACCCCCTGATGATCCTCTAATCGCCTGAGCCAAGGTGTGAAAATGGGTGTGGGTCCCAATCAGCCAGAGTTTCGGGTGGGTTCATTGTGAAACCTGGCCCCACCTTATCACAACACAGAAGAGCCACCTCCACAGGACAAGACTCAGCAGTCCATCTGCATCTTAAGGATAAAGGACACTCTTTCGAGGATGCCAATGTTCACATTTTGGACAGAGAGGACAGATGGTTTGAAAGAGGAGTGAAAGAAGCCATCTATGTCCACTGTGAGCAACCATCTTTGAACAGAGTCGGGGGTTTATGACACCAACTCTCTGCCATCTATAATCCAGTTTTGAGTTCCCTCCCCAGACGCCTTAATGCCCACTCACATCCTGGGCCATCTGACCTCAGGAATTCGCATGATACGGTGGGGCCATGTTTCACAATGAACTGACCCGAAACTCTGGCTGATTGGGACCCACACCCATTTTCACACCTTGGCTCAGGCGATTAGAGGGGAGTATCCCCCCTCTGTGGGGGGATACTCCCACTAGGTTTATATCTGGGACTCTCCACCATTTGACCTTAGAACTGAAGAAGCTTCTCAGATGAGAGGTGAAACGTCTTCAAGCAACTTAAAGAAGTCCAGACACTTTTCTTTTGCAAGCTCCTTTGACTACGATGACCTGGATGACTGAGAACCTTCACAGACATGAACACTTATATATTTTTAAACCAGAACACACCTTATGTTGGTTTTGCTTCTGTGTATGTGCAAACTAGACTCACAAATGCATAGATAAACACACGCATGGAACAAACTTGATGTACGTCTTTGTTACCTATCATCAATCATTATTTTCGATTTGCCGATAAATGACAAAAGTTGTCATTTATGTGTGGCAGTAATCACCCCTCAATCAATAACTAACTTGGTCATCAGTCATTAATAATTTACTCACTTAATGAATTCGAGGTCTTTAATCTTTTTCTCCCTCATGCTGCAGGATGCAGAATGGACAGAGAACATTCAGGACTCCTGCATCAAGATTGCAGCAATTGACAACGGCCTGGCCTTCCCCTTTAAACACCCGGATGAATGGAGAGCCTGTATGTTTATCACTTATTTCACTTTTGCTCACCATCTCTGTCAGTGACAGTAATGAGAGGGCCCCTTTATATGTGCGATTTCATGTAAAGACTCATTAAAAAGACTCATTGCACTTGTAGGAAAGGGTATTGTCAACATCACCTTCTGAAAAACACAAAGTGAAAAGGCACTTTTATTTGAGTGTTTAAAGTCTCCTTCTGTGCCACAGTGATTGTTGGTTGACCCGGCTCTTTGTTCACGTGGGCTTTAGGAGATCTCTCTTGCAAAATGTGTCACAGCTAAAAGTCTTACTCTCATTACAAATCAGAACCAGGCACTGTGACTGTATGCAGTTTAGACTTGTGCTGTGTACTGAGTGATGCACAAATGCATTTATATTGCACCACAAGTTTCATCGTACCTGAAGACAAAACATTGAGATACTATGAAATTACTGGAGGGGACTGCATGTCTGAAAGGGGATTTATTTGCATACTTTTTGAGATGTATACTACTTTTAGACCCGCTGTCCAGATTAGACAATACAATTAGCTTATCTTAGTACCAAGGTTGTAAATAGGAGGAATTTACTAGCTCGGCTTTTTCCAGATGTAAAACTAATGTAAGAGCTTGTAAAATTGTACTAATCTGTGAACTTGATAAAGTGTTGCAATTACTAAGTTGTAGATGTGATGGTATGATTTTTACCTTTGGACACTGCCACAGACAGTTCCTTTAATTTTCTGATAATCTCATTGCTGTTGGATGATTTCAGTCCTTTTCTTCTTATGGTAGAATCTTGTCATCTGTGTTCTGGCAAGAATTAAAGAATTTTTTACAATAAAAAAAAAAAAAACTGTAAAGAAAAATTAGGCCACTAAACAATCCTACATGTGGCCTTTATTATCAAATACAATGATAGTTATAGGTTCAGTGACAGTGAAAGGCTATACAGACGGAAACATTTGTGTTGTCCTCCTAACAGATCCATTCCACTGGGCATGGCTTCCTCAGGCCAAGGTACCCTTCTCCCAGGAGACCAGAGACCTTGTGCTGTCCCGCCTCTCTGACATGAACTTTGTTCAGGATCTCTGTGAGGACCTCTATGAGATGTTCAAGGTATGAGATGTTCTCATAAGCTTTCCTTTTTAATCTGTTTCTAGATTTTTGAATTCTTAATTGCAGGATATCAGCTAATATCAGTCGTTTTCTGTTTTCAGACAGATAAAGGCTTTGACAAAACCATGTTTGAGAGACAGATGTCTGTCATGAGAGGACAGGTGAGCTTTTGTAATTTATTTTTTATTTTTAATGAGTACTTTAATGTTCCTGTAGTCATTTTTTTTTTACTTTGTACTGTTCTGTCCTCTATTTTATTTTTTTCTGCCTGTTCCTTTTATATCCTACCTTGTTCTCCTTTCTCCTCTCATGGCCTACTTTCTGTCACTTTGTATGCTCTGTAACGTCTTCACCACACATTTTACCCTAATTTTGCATCTGCAGCCACTGTCCTGTCTCACCTTTCAGTCTTTCTATTCTTCTCTCAGCAAGCAGTTTAATAATAAAAACAGGTTATATTAGTGAACAATACTGTGCAGGATTTGAGTCATTCTCAATTATTTGTATTTTTGTTCTCCTTCCCTATTGGAATTCTTTAATATGGTTTAAAGTGCTTAAAGTCATGTCCTTAAGAAAAAGGAATAAATCCAACAAAGGCATAACACAGGACCCAAGGACCTGAGAAAAACATCTGACCCGTCAATTGATCCGTCTACTGTTGTAAAGATGCCCTTCTTAAAGAAGGGAAAGAGGGTGAAAGGGCAGAGTTATGCCAAGTTACACAAGAACTGGACTTTTGTACAACAACCTGTTGTGAACAACGGGTCTTGTGAATTTTGAATGTAAATTTAACATTTTAAGTTCTAGTCAGTGTCGTTGGAGTGTTATGGAGGACATCAGTAGAGAGGTACAACAGTGAATGTGTGCAGCATCTGTTAAATGTGGTAGAGGCTCTGTCATAGTTTGGTGCTGAATTTCCGTCAGTGGTGTGGGGGATCTTGTCAGAATTGATGGAATTATAAACGCAGAAAAGTACTGTGCAGTACCATCTGGAAAGCGCCTTGATTGGCAGTAGCTTATTTGCAGCATTACATTGATCTCAAACACACTGCCAGTGCAGTGAAAGCACACCTGGGTAGAAAACGCATAATAGATTGCTATCAGTTATGGATTGGTATCCTCAGAGCCTGGACCTCAATATTATTGAAGTAGTGTGAGACAGAGGCAGGAAACAAATGGATCAAAATCAGGTAACGTCCAGATTAGAGCTTCAATGTTAAGAAGCCTGGAGAATTATTCCTGAAAACTACTAAAATAGAGCCTGTTTTGAAGAATAAAGGTGCTTGTACTAAATTTGCAAGCTTGTCAGAATTTCACCATTTCTGTGTTTGCTTCATGTGCTATTTCCACACATGTTTGCACATTTCACTGATCACTGCACTTATTTCCCATTTTCCAAGCAAAATATAACAAAATGAGGGATGGCTCAAGACTTTGTCCTGTAGTGCAGTTGTTTTGTAATTTATTTATTTATTTTAACTTTTAGTTAATTATTTAACTTTTGTCAGATATTAAAATGACCTGGCTGTGGAGAAAGTAGCTAATAATAACTGCAGTTTTTATGTATTACTGTCCTTTATCAAAGCCATGTCACATGCATAATATGTAAGCACAGACGGTTTCATATTTCCAATAAGTTGTTTGCATATTCTCTAAAAACTTCGAGTTGCTTTTGCACAACTAATGCACCGTCTTTTCCCAGGTGTTGAACCTGACTCAGGCGTTGAAGGACGGGAAGAGCCCCCTCCAACTGGTGCAGATGCCTCGGGTGGTAGTGGAGCGCAGCCGCTCAGGTGGCCAAGGTCGTGTGGTCACTTTGGGGAATGCGTTTACACAAACCTTCCACTGCAAGCGGCCATTCTTTTCCTCCTGGTAGTCAGAGAAGGATGACGAGGGGAGCAGAGGAGAAGCATCTGCTTTTTGTCCACACATCACTCCTGACGTAAAGAAAGTGAGAGAGAAGCTTACACTGGAAACTGTTCATATTCGTCCTCGGCAGGAAGGAAGTGAAGAAGGAAACGGTGATGATGGAAAATAAGATGAGAAATATTTTGTGAGGAAATTGACTTGAGGCCAATTCCTCATTTGAGGAGAGTGCAGGGAACCGTGGGAGCTGGAGAGATTAGCATACCGCCGTCTCCTAGAGAGACCTTGGGGCTGTTTGTGGTTACTATGGCAACTTGATTAGATAATCAGCTTTTTCACAGAGGTGGGCTTTGTTTATTGTTAGGAAGCTGAAAGTTGTTTTTTTTTTTCTTTTTTTTTCAAACCACCCAAGCTACCTACTGAAGGTCTCTCGATAATATAGTGCGTTGATGGCCAAAGAGCAAGCACCTAAATACCACAAGCTAACAGCACAGTGGTCCTGGTAGTGTTTGGGAATCTTAAAGAAGTTTCTCTTGGTCGACATTGTTCCTCATCTGGGATAAAGTCCAAAATATTTGCTTTGCCTTATAGGATTACTTAGTGAAATATAGATGTGCACTTACACTGCTGGAAGTGTTTGACCAGTTCCACCCAGCTGGGCCAAAACACACTTTACCCAGCTTTAAAACCACGTGTTAAACAAAGACAGTGTCTTCAGTTCTCAGTGCTGCCAAAGTCTTTGTTGAAGGAATATTGAAGAGCTTCAAGACAAGAAAATTGTTGAAACTTGAATTTGTAGGAAGTGGAGGACTGCGAATAAACACTTCGCTTGAATGTAATCTGTTTACCGTTTATACACAGAATTTTGCTCCTAAACATTTCAGTACAAGAGAATTCTGTAAGAAATAGACTTCTCATTACTATGAATGTATTTGTTGTTTGACTTGTATTTAATTGCTGGTAAGCAGCTTTCTCTTGAATCTTCTGGCATGGGGGGGGGTCGCAACTCTCCTTGCTTTTTATATTGTACTCTGTGAAGAGGAAAAACTAAATTGAGGAGACTTGCTTGATGCCATTCTGTTTTCTTATGTATGCATCTTGAAGTTTTTATTCCAACTCTGCAACTATATAGGATAAGTTGTATATTTAACAGATTAAAAAAAAACAATAAAATTTGGCAAAATCAAGTATTTTGTAGTTGTCACTAGTACATGTTCTAGTTTATAGGAAAAGGCTAATTTGAAGGCATAAAGAATGAAGTGCACCGAGCTGGAGTTCAGCAGTGACAAAGGTATGTTCAGCAGAGCTCTATCTGCAGGATGACAGTTCTCATGCACCTGATTAATGCCTATTGACTTTCAGATTAAAGGTGTCAACAGTAATTCCCACCCAACCTGCTAAAGCCCAAAGATATCCAGGTAATAAGGATGAAAACAAAAACAACAGATCTTCACACGTGAAATATTGAAATCAGTGAATTTTTAGCTTGAGAAATTATTAAAAAGGTTATCAGCAATTAAAGGTTTTCTGAGAGAAACTTTGCCGATTGCAAAGGTACAAGATCTAAACCAGAGCCATGGAAAATGTTTAATAGTGTGAAAGTGACAAAGGGAGCGGTTTAAGATTACAAGCTAATGGGGCCTTTTGTAAAGCAAAAAAA
>NW_005187466.1:2887642-2889668 GCF_000239375.1 Pundamilia nyererei | reverse complement strand
CTGCTGGGCTTTCTTAATGACGGAGGTGATGGTGGGCTCCCACTTCAGGTCCTGGGTGATGGTGGTACCCAGGAAGCGGAATGAGTCCACAGAGGTGATGGGGGTGTCAGTCAGGATGATGGGGGGGAGTGGAGCTGTGTGCTTCCTGAAGTCCACAATCTCCACAAACATTTACCCCTACAAACATGCCTCTTGTCATAGTGACCAAACAGCCCAATCTTTGTTTTATCTGAACATAAAACTTTCCTCTAGAAGGCATTAGGCTCATGCCTGTGGTAAGAAAGTGAAAATTTCAGTGATGACGTGTCGATTTTGAAGCAGGGGCTTTTTTTCTGGGTTGGCAGTCTCTCAGTCCATGGGGATGTAAAACTTGCTTTACTGTGGACAGTGATGTTGAAGTTTCAACAGTTTCCAGTCCACGCTTTAACCTTGACGCTTCCTGGGCTGTTCCAGAACATCCTAACCAGTTTATTCTCATCCCAGGATGACAGTTTGGATCTTCTTCCAGATCCTGGCAATGCGGTGACACGTCTCACTAACTCATACATAGATACAGTAACTTGAGCTAATGGTTTTGTAATCTGCAGTTTTTTTCGTAATGGCCCTGAAAGACCTTCCTAAGTTCTGTAAATCTACAATTCCGCTTCTTAAATTGTCACTGAATTTCTTGGGCTTTCCTGTTGTTCGAAGTATTGCTCAATCCAGTGAGTACTGGCAAAGGAAAAACAACCAAGTAATCAATCATGAACACTAATGAAAATTTAGCAGGACTTTCATTTGTCAAGTAAAAGTATAATGTAGAACCTTCAGCACTGCTTATTAAAATATTTAAATAAATGTACGTCTATATCTGAGCCTGTATCTACACTTTGTGACTTTGCAAGAACTGGAGAAAATGCAAAATTAAAAAAAATAAAGTGCACCCAGTTCTTGGTTTTTTTGAAGGTAAAGACCGTTTCAAAGGAATCAGAAGCCCAAACTACCAGGACATTCATGCCCATGATGATTGTATGTAAATTTCTGACCTGTACAAGCTTCCCTGCAGTTATGTCTGTTATGAGCTTTTGTTTCCACTAGATGGCGCGCAGTATCTGTTTTATTTTAGTTGCCTGCCGTCGGAAGTGCACTTCAAGGCGACGAGTTTAGTCGTTCTCAAAAGTGATGTAAAGTCACAAGGCTGTAAAAATATGCAGACACAGACGGCTTGGCTTGTAGTCCTTTTTAGCCAGAAGAGCCACGGGAGATTGTACTTAGATTACTTTTTAGTTCTTGAAGAAGCAACCCCAATGTTTTCAATGTAGTAATTTAATATGATTTTGTGAGGGCATATATATCTATATCATATTTATTTAAGCTTTCTGGCACTATTGAGATGATGCAGCTCTTTATATTTGTGGCTGCGTTTCTCTTTGCGCACGAAATCACCGAAGCCGTTCGCTCTGACAAGTGCACCTCCCGGTGCGATGTGAGCTCGTGCCCGAGCCCCAGCTGTCCCGGTGGCTACGTTCCGGACAGATGTAACTGCTGCCTGGTGTGTTCCCCGCGTGAAGGAGACCCCTGCGGCCGCAAAGACGACCTGCCCTGCGGGGATGGATTGGAGTGCAAGTTATTCGCTGCGGGGAAGCGGCGAGGCTCCAAAGGGGTCTGTCGGTGTAAGATGGACCATGAAGTGTGTGGGAGCGACGGGAAAACGTATGGAAATGTGTGTAAGATGAGAGCAGCCAGTCGGAAAACTCTACTCAAGGGGAGACCCGCGGTCAGCCAAGCGCACAAAGGACCCTGTTCGCCTTTAGAAGCAGGTAGGGTTGCTTTAAGGTCGCCACAAACCTAGAATGTACAGGGTGGAATAAAAAAAATTTCGGATTTGGTATATATGTGTATATATACACACACATATATGTGTATATGTGTATATTTGTGTACACATATATGTGTGCATACGTGTGTGTGCGCATATGTGCATACGTGTGTATAAAATATCTAGATTAGGGGCACTGAGGCAAGGTTGGTTTTTTATTTTTTGTTT
>NW_005187466.1:2882016-2886066 GCF_000239375.1 Pundamilia nyererei | reverse complement strand
CCAAGCTGCCAAAATTACTTCTATATAGGGCAACCAGAATGTGAAATATATGCAAGAAAAGCACATTTTAATTATTATTGTTATTATTAATCACGTTCGCTTTAATAATTTTTCATTTGCCCTCTGTTTCCAGGCATCCTCTGTTAGGTCGCCACATGCGGCTCTCCAGTGGCTCTGGGTTCATCGTGTCCCACTCAGGTGTGATTGTGACCAACGCTCATGTGGTAACCACAGCTGCCTTGGTGACAGGCAGGCCACAGCTGCGTGTTCAGCTCCACGACGGAGATGCATATGAAGCCGTGGTGAAAGACATAGACAGGAAGGCAGACATTGCTACAATCAAGGTCAATCCACAGGTAAGGGCACAAGCCCTGACATGCTATCATCATAAGCTTCTCTACCCTCTTCTCCTTTTCAAATATAAACACATGAATCTTTAGATTTTTTTACATCCATAAATCTTAAATGAGCCCACATAAACCACACAGCCCACATCCTGACACATTTCTTTGTCAACATCTGACAGTTTTCTGCTAGACATTAATAAGACTTTCATAAACACTAGTTCCGTGAGTCACAGACAGAGCGCTGATGTGTGTAATCTCACACCCCTGTCTGAAATACCTGGAGAGTTTTGTAAGCTTTCAACTATTCCTCTTCCTCTAAATGTCTTTTCTTCTTTTCATCTGTGTTGCTCTGACATACTCGCGTTTTCGCCTGTGTGCTGGTATTTTTTGAGTGGGTTTTTTTGTGCTTGTTGTAGCAGAAGAAACTTCGCGTGCTGTCTCTGGGCAGTTCGGCTGATCTGAGGCCAGGAGAGTTTGTGGTTGCCATTGGCAGCCCTTTCGCCCTGCAGAACACTGTCACCACCGGCATCGTCAGCACTACACAAAGAGATGGCAAAGAGCTGGGCATAAAGGACTCAGACATGGACTACATCCAAACTGATGCTATTATTAACGTGAAACATTTTTAAATATCTGCATCTATATACACTGATTGCATTATTGAACTACATAATTGTCTTTTAATATTCCCATATGTGTAAGAATTACTGTTGTGCTTGTTTCTATTTTATATCTTCCATACTTGTGTCAAGTACGGCAATTCGGGAGGACCTCTTGTTAACTTGGTAAGTGGTGTTCTCTAAGGTACAGTAGATGATCCATTTGATTTTGGAGTGTTTTCAGTTTGGCCTCAAACAAAGAACGGAGTTTTCACTAACGCAGCATAAACATAAACATAAAAAATGTGACAATAAAAGTGATTTGATTTGATTTGAACAGTTATGAGTCACCAAATTGTCATATGAGCCTGAATATCACAAATGTATTATTCCCCAAAGCACAGATGGAGCTTAAGTGTGATATACACTACAGACATTATACCTGATTTTGTTGTATGTATTGCAGCACATTTAAAGAAACTATTAACTGTCACAAATAGCTTTGTAGATGTGTGCATAACAAGGCACAGAATGCAAACAAAATGTGAGCTTTACCAGCTCAAGAAGCACAAAGTTAAGAGTCACGAAAACCCAAAGAATCTAGAAAGAAGAACAAAGAACCAGGTTAATTCCAAAGAAAATAAACTGGACAGCATGAAAGGGAAGTGGAGGAGCACACACAGGAAATTCCAAAGATCAACAGTAAAAAGGGACGACAGGATTATAATTACGGAAAAATTATTATTGATGAAAACAGTAGGGAGAGGAGCACAGGAAGCAAAACTGACGCAAGACACGAAAGAAAGCAAACCTTCAAAGTAAAACACTAACAATTAACAAAGGAACACACATGGAAACTCTTGCTAATATCAAAACACAAGATATCATAAAAAAATAAAACTCACGCTCTACGAGAACAAGAAATGAAAACAGGAAATCCAGATGTTCAACAAACACAAAATCAGAATCAAAAGACTTTACTAATCCCTAAGAAAATTATGTGGTCACCGTTGCTCCAAAATAACAAAAAAAGTAACTATCTAAACTAAGTGAAATAATACAGTGTATTGCAAGGCTGAAAAATATAGCAAAAGAGCACTAATAAATAGAAACGGCTCTATTTCATAAATATAATTCAGTATGTTACACATATTAAATGTATATGGTTGAAAAAAAAATCTAAACTTCAAACATTAGAAAAATAAAACATGACTAAGACTCAAAAATACTAAGAAACCAGAATGCAGAACCAAAGCACAAAAACCTGCGATATGATACAGTCTTTGCTTGTTTTATAAACCCTCTTGTGTCCCATGAACTATGAACTCAAAATGGCTCAAAATTGATTTACAGATTTGTTCAAGCATATTTTCTTGTGGCCAGTGATTAAAATATTACAGCCACCAAATAATACCACTATTTCTGCTTTTTCTAGCTATAACGGCTATAGCTGTTACTCCAATTCTGGAGTTCTACTAATATTAATTATAATAAAGCTCAAAGTAGAAACGTGCAGTTTATTTTCATTGACTGCAGTAACAGTGGGACACAATCGTGACACATCATGTGTCACATGCTTTAAAGTGTTCTGTGTAATGACACATTTATAACGCCATAAACGAGTGCACGTTTAAAAGGGCACATGCATTGTGTTTTTATCAATATATCATAGCAACTGTAGTTGTGCCATATGCTCGGCTCTACATACCAACTGATGCAGTTTTTTTTTCTGGAAATCTTGACATATTTTTCTCAGTTCTTACTGGCTGATATTTATGTCAGCATCAAGTCCTTTTTGGCAGCCATCATGTTGTGTTTGTCTTTCAACATGTGTTTGTGTTTCCTTCAGGATGGTGAGGTGATTGGAATCAACACTCTTAAAGTGACAGCAGGAATTTCCTTCGCTATACCGGCAGACCGCATCAGCCGCTTTCTCTCAGAGTCACAGATTAAACACAAGAAAGATGGTGACTTTTTTTTGTGAAGTTTATCATCTTATTATCTAAAATATCTTTAAATGACTATTTCCCCCCAGTATATGTCTCTAATTTTCATTACCTACTACTCTGACTGGTTTTTGTTGTGACAGAAAAGAGACAGCAGAAAAGAAAAATGGACAAACCACAGTCTGATGCAGGTGAGAGACAAGACGTTTTTGTGCAAATATTATAACTATTTTCATATATGGCAAAACATGCAGTTAAGAGTGTAGACTCAAAGTTAATAGATCTTTAATAACAAATGAAATCCTCAGGATTTGGACTATAATTTTAATGGCTACATTTATATTTTAATATGTGTTTAATAAAATAGTTATTAACTGTCTCTTCAGCTCATCTTTCCCCGTCAGCCCAACTTAACCTTTGCATGAGGCTGTGTTTAAATTATGGTTATATTGTTGTGCTTTCAGACGCGTCCCTAGTTAAGAGACATTTTTTAGGCATCTGGATGGTCACCATCACCAAAGCGTAAGTTGTTACAAAGTTACACACATATTAGACTGTAAGGAGAAAATTAATTTTGCACTAATGTTCTTTAATACACTTCCTACTACAGATAAAGGTGACATACCCAAATAATACTAAGAGCAACATTTGTTTTGTGAATAAATCATTTAACAAACAAACCGACAAATTCTGTGTTATTCTGTGGGAAACATAAGTTGGCTTCAGGAGCTGGTATTGCTGCTTGTCTACTTTGTCTGTAGCCAAACAACTTTACCTTCGATTTGCCAGCAGGAGCTGTTTCATAGAAAATCAAATGTTTGCATGTCTGAGTATGTCCGAAAAGGGAATTAGTTTTATGTGATGCACTTCCTTTTTTTACATAATTGAAATGATAATGTGTAAAAATGTGTTAATAGCATTAATATTGTGTCCTACGTGTGCCACAGTCTTGTCGAAGAGTTGCGACTTCATAACCCAGACTTCCCCGACATCAGTAGTGGAGTTTTGGTGCGGCAGGTCATACCTAACACTCCAGCAGAAAAGTATGCTCACACACACCTGCAAAAAGTACACACACACACACACACACACACACACACACACACACACACACACACACACACACACACACACACACACACACACACACACATTTCA
>NW_005187466.1:2852194-2881989 GCF_000239375.1 Pundamilia nyererei | reverse complement strand
ATTTCAAATGATATCACCCTGTTTCATACTTCCAGAAAGTGATTGCAGATTTATGGACAATGATGTCATTATAAGTCTGAATCTTCTTTTTCTCTTTCTGGCACGCTTGTAGTAAATGGTTGACTCGAGTTTCTTTTCTTTTCCATGTCTTAGAGGAGGGATTAGGGAAGGTGACGTTATAGTGAAGTTGAATGCAAAGCCAGTCAGGACCACTGAAGACATCCATGAGGTGTTGCAGAGCGACCAGCCACTCCTACTTGAGATTCGCAGAGGGAACGATGACTTACTCTTCAATATCCACCCACAGCTTTTGGTACATTGAAAACTGGGAGAATTGATATCTTTTAGTTGTGAAGAGGCAGGACTCAATATGTCCAGTGCTGATTTCTTATTAAAACAAGAGAACGGAAAAGAGCAGTTCCTTTCCCAACTAGCCTGATGATGTATGCTTTGGTAGAGTTTGAAATACTGTAGTTTAACACAGACTTCAAAATACAGCTCAGTAGAATCCATTGCACTGTATATTTAAGGCGCTTTAGAATAAAAGCTTAGAAGAAGGATCTGTGCAGTTGTGTGTTTTTCTGTCTAGTCTGTTCAGCAGCTGCTTTCCAGAAGGCAGCTTCCATTCCTTTGTTTATGTCTTCTCATCCCTCCTCCATCCTCTCTCTTGGAAAGACTTTCTCCTAATTTAAACAAACCTAAGTCAACACCTCCACATACGGAACACAGGCACTATGAGTAAAATCCTGTTACAGGGAACAGCTGGTTGTATTCTTTCCTGTTTTGGAAATGAAAATCTTCAGTCATAACATAACCTGAATCTTAAAGTCGCACACCCTGAAGTAGCCTGAAAGTACTCATGCAAAAACCAAATTAAATCAAGATGGCAGAAAAATAGCTTGACATTTTGCACATACTACACATATGCTTATACTTTTGAATAGTGTTGTTTTGGTTTATTTATCATTCTAAAAGCCTTCCTCCATGCTGAAATGACCTCAGAAATGACCTTGTAACCCACTTGAACTCCCTGTAAGTCCACACATCATAAACTGAGCCCAGACAGAAAACCCTTCCTGTTTATTTAAACATAGACTCTGTCTGGTTACTGTTGGCTGGAGCAGAGGCCAAGGAAGCAAAGACAAACTGGAAGAACAAAAAGGAAAGACTGGCTGCTGGGCTCACAAACAGGAAAAACAGGGAGGAAATGTAGCTAATAAGTGACTCCTGCTGTGAACAAATAACTACCATTTCAGCCGGTCCTCGCAGACTGATTTTAATATGGTTCTCTGTGCTGCACTCAGCGTGTGACTTGATGGAGCAGTTGTTGGAGTGTGGGTGGTGTTTTCTAGTCTTGCCAAGACAGATTGTTATAGCTGAGCGCCAGACTACTTCAGTAAGGCAGACAGAGGACACAGCTGTGTCCACACTAAAACAATATATCTAAGCCCACAGTAAATATTAACTTTCACTCAACAACAAAGGCCATGTGTTTTTACAGTAAAGTCAGAGTTTTACAGATATCTCTGCATGCATCTAAAGCACAACATATACTCTTCTGTACACTGTTTGTACTTTAGATTAGTGCATTCCCTATGCAACCCAGTCAGTGTGTTGCCATCTAGAGGCCAAATATAGTTTAGTTTGAAATAAACACAATTTATGATTCCCAAAGAGTCCACTAGATGGCAGGTGGAGAATAAAGAATTTCCTCCCAACGTGGCAATTGCTCAAACGCTCATCTTAAAGGACTGCTGCACTATAGAAGTCTATATATAGCTCTGGTTTCTGATTGCATCCTTTTGCACTTAAAGCAGAAGAGACAGTTAAGCATTTCAACAGCATGTAAGACTGTCAGAGAGACAATCGTGCAGGTGGAACCACACAGATGGAACTATTTTATTTATTGATTTTTTATATATAAGGTTTTCATAATATACAACCTGGATATCTCTAGGTGTATATTACCTCTCGCCCTGTGACACTTGGGATAGGCTAGGGATAAGAAAATGGAAGGATAGATGGATTCCAAGTGCTAATCACAGTGCTAAAAACAATATAGGGATAATGTCTCATTTGCTATAAACAAAAAGAATTCTTTATTAACTCTGAGACATCACATGGGTGTAAAACATCCCATTTTTCCTCTATCCAATCCAAAGATTGTGCTTTTAAGATGTGGAAAAAATAGTTGATGTTGAAGATTTTTAAACATTGCATTATTCCAGATTTTGATATTCTTTATAACACCTTGTATCTTAAACGTCAAACTTTCATGTATTGATCTGTACTGTTGCTGTATCTTTTCACTTTTGTTTGTTGGTAAATAATTTCTCAACCACTTTCTTAATAAGATCAATTGTACACAGATGGAACTATTTTATTTATTGATTTTATATATATATATATATATACAACCTGGATATCTCTAGGTAGTATGTTACCTCTCGCCCTGTGACACTTTAAGAAAATGGAAGGTGTTGGGATTAAATAATTTACAGTGCCTCAGTAATGCTATGCTTTTTTATTAATAAGTGTTATAAAGTTATATAGTGTAGTATTAAGTGGACACAGCCCTGAAAAAGAAAGGCATGAGACCATGTGTCCTTGGGGAGTAGAAAGCTGTAGACTGTCGCTCACGCTTGCTTGGGAAAATGTAGATAAGAGCGGACCATCTCTAGTGGAAAGTTACTGAGACACTGTTGTTTAGACTAGAATGAGCTTCTGTAATAAAACTGTTAGGGCCACACCACCATTTTGAGATCCGCGGCAACGTGTCATGAAGGACGCATGTCCCTTCTAGAAGTAATAAAGTGTTAAATGGTCTACTGAGCAGTGTTTTGTCTTCCATCGGATGCCTCTGAGGAATCAAAAGAACTCGGTGAAGTGTTGATATTTACAAAGGATAGATGGATTTCCATATTTGCGCTTTTGTCTGCGGTCTTCTGTTTTCTATGACTCAGCCGTCATCAGCATTTGAATCACAGTCTGATGACACTTGTGATGTAATGTTACCAAGGTGCTGTCAATCTAATCTGATATCTTGGTGTTGAAGTGAAATAAATAACAACCTCTCTTTTTTTTCCCAGCCATCTCACTGCTGCACATTTAACACGGGATATTTCACATCTTGGAGAAATTCTTAAATTTTCAGGACTTTTTCAGGGATCTTCAGCCTTGCCTCTTTTACTCTCTTTCCGCTCATTCCACACCAGGGTTTCATTCAAAGCCACCCACACTTTAGCTCCCATCTGTCAGTGTTCAGTTTATGGTAAGAGTCCAGGGTAAAGGCCCAGAGACAGAGACCTTAGACGTCCAGGAGAGGCAGCCAGGGGGAAAAATGGACCGTCAGCTCAATTACATGTTCACAGAAAAATGGTGATGATGCTTTGTGAGTTAAGGGCTAACAGATATTCATATTAGGCTTTAATTATAACGTCCCTTATAATGTCAAACTGTGAGTCATCAGTGACCTCAGAACCTGATGGCATTTTGAGTCCCATCAGCAGCACTTAATGGAAGCTGAGCAACATCATCTCCTCAATGCTTGAAAACACACACAGGACCTTTATGTGCCACTCGGAATATCCAGGGATGAATTTATCTGTTTGTAGGGAATAAAAAAGAAAAGAAAACCCTTCTGATTTTGGATTTGTGCATACCTGTGGGTTTTCGTCCAATCGAGGAAGTGAACTGGAGACGTCCGTAACAGTAAACACTTGACAGTATTAGGTTTGACCTGTGTTACTGGCAACCTCTAGCAAGAGACTGCGTTTATAGTAAACTTTTGTATTTAGAGGAAGTTTAAGGGTCAAGACCACAGATTGGAGCATTTGGCATAGACAGCTTGCACTGGCTTAAAAAAAAGAAACCCTGTTAAACTGTGGTGTTACAGAAGTACAGGCCCTAACTACACCCATCTGTCTCAAATCCTACTCTCTATGACTCATGGCTTACTGATCACTACTAACGTGGGCAATTTACTCTAAAAAGACAAAAAGACAAAGCTACCAGACTTTTACAGAGTGAATCTGTTAGTCTTTCAACCTACCTCCCACACAGGCACACCAACATCCTCAGCATGGATGATAACACAGCAATACACCACATTTTTTACACAGTGATGCTCCACAACTGGACAATTAGTGTTAGAAAAAAGTTAAATACACCCATGTGCTGTTGTGTTGAGCGTTTTGCTGAAAATAGACTTCTTGTTTCCTCTTCTGCAAACATATTAAGTTGGTTTATCACACAGTGAAGTGCAAAGCTGTACTTGGAATGACGTGCACTTCAGGACACTTCAGATTATATTTCCCAGAGGTCGGTTTTCTAAAATTTAACAAGAGCTTAAATTCCAAGAATTCCTCTCAAAGTATGGCCTGTTTTTATTGAAATCTTTTTTGGAAATAGTCCACAGTCACTTCAGAGTTGGCTTTTTCAGAGTGACAGGAGATGAGTTCTCACTTGTTTTTCTCTTTGTCTTGCTACACATACGTCCTGTCAACCCATTTTAACAGTGGTTCCACGTGGGTTTAGTAAATGACAGATGTGCTGCTTTTGATTATACTAAAGGGGAAAGAGTGAATACACATTTACTTTCATTATTTCATGCATTTAACATATGCACATATGCCAGAGCTGCTGATGC
The DNA here is from genome assembly GCF_000239375.1 of Pundamilia nyererei. NCBI lineage: Eukaryota > Metazoa > Chordata > Actinopteri > Cichliformes > Cichlidae > Pundamilia > Pundamilia nyererei. Next base: position 2,877,341 of record NW_005187466.1, on the reverse strand, counting down.
CCTCCCTGTCTAACTTTTCTTTCTTTGACTTCTAGTTTGTTTTTCAGAAGGAAAATTAGTCACCAGTGTCTATTTTTCAGATGCCTAGCCCTTAGGCACTAACTGCAGCGCTTATAAAACACTTGGAAACTGTGTAGGAGACACGGTGCTCTTTTCTGGAAGACCTCTCATTTAATATTTCTGGTTGTGAATGTGCTTGGCATTCCTACTGTTTGATATTGCAGTATTTATAAATATTCACTAAGCTTAAAACTTATGCAAGAATTGTTTTAATATCAGACACTCATGATAGCGGATCTGATATCGTCTGTATTTTGAACTCCCACTGTCAACATTTCAAGTTATCAACAGCTCCCAAAACTGGTATGTGAAAGGTTAGCTTGTAGTAAGGAGTTACATATGGACAGTAAACTAACCAAGTATGCAGCATCTTATCAGCTCTATAATATTTTATGGTCTTTCCTGCTCATTGTTCTGGTTTTTCAGACTGCAGCCACTATTTTTAGTTTGCTTTATCCTCTGTGATCAGTTACCCACACATGTTCAGTGCTGAGAAGGTCACTTTTAAAATGTATTCAACTACAGATTACAGAATACATGCCCCCAAACGTAGTTTGTGATGCATTCTGTTGAGTTACTCAATGAGAGTAATGTATTCTGAATACTTTGGATTACTTAATATATTATCAAGCTTTTTACAACTACATGAATGTACTATTGCTGTATGTGTGTGATTTATTACTATTACTGAAGGCTACTCGCCATACCAATACCAACTAGATTTTTAAATCTTAATATAAAATGAGTAACAGTAGGGTGAACATAAGGTAAGGCTGCACGTTTTACAGTGATCTTGTATAGTAAACTATTTCTGTATCAGTAATATGTTTCTTTCTGTCTGCTTTCAGGACTGCACATGATTATTTGCAGCTAGCTGGTTGTTAATGCTATCCATCAAGTCTAACAGTTTGCACATATATGAACTAACCTCAGCTAACGCCAGCTAACAATGTTAGCTCGGTGCCGAGTGGCCTTCAGTAATAGTAATAAATCACAAATTGTACATCGAAGATACTGTGTGAAGTGGCACATAAACCAGGTAGCCACAACAACTAAAACAAGATAGTTGCAGCAGGCTAATATTAGGTTTTTTGTTTTTTTAAAAAAAGAATTTACTTCCAGATGTTGGAGGTGGAGTCTTTTGACGCTGACAGCAGATTGGTTGCTGGCAAACAGAGTTTGCGTTGCACTGTCAGATTTCTTCCATCCCTTTCTTCTTTAAATATTTATTTATTTATTTATTTATTTAGTTTCACACATGGTACAGCAGTAATTCATTTCCTATACACAACCTTCCTTTCAATTAAAGTATAAAGTGGTGTCGGAATTTCCAAGTAGGAAATGCATTCCTGCCCGTGCATTGCTGGTTTTGATGTCCTGGCTCCGGGTCCATTGTGTAACTGACGCTACCAATATTAACAGGACACTAACATTAGAGCTTCTCATTGCATGTTTTATTTGGGGATAGAGAGGGGATAGCCTAACATATGAAACAGGAAAACGCTACCGTGTAATCTATTTATTTCAACAAAGTAACTTTGTTCTAATTATCACCTATTTAACCAGTAGCTGTAACAGAATACAGTTACTCATATTTTGTATTTTAAATACATAACACCGGTACATGTATTCCCAACAGTAAATGCAGACTGTGTTGGTAGTTGCTTGATTTTATAAACATGTAACAATGGGACTGAAAACACCTGACAAAGAGGTGTGACTCAGTGCCTTTTTCCATGTAGCGTTCAGGTTTAGGTGATAATTAATATTAAAACCAACACTTATAGCATTGTTACACTGTTTTCACTTTATAATTTGCTGTTGTTATTTTTTTTTTAAAGAAAGAAAAATAACATAGACACTTTAGTGTTGCCATTACTGTGAAGCTGCCTCTTTTATAATATCTATATGTCCACACATGAATGTGTTAAAAGCTACACGTTGTGCTTTTTCTGCTTCATTTTCATGCTATGCTAGGCTAACCCGCTTTCTGGGTGTGGCTGAATATTTGTGACTACGATGCGTTTTTTTCTACAATGTTGAATTGTCTCTTTAAGGCTACTACAAGTTACAATTTCACTTCATGCTTGTAAGAAAAAATATTTTAAAAGAAATATAGAAGGAAATATTTGCCTATGTTTAATAGACTTTCCTCACAAACAGACTGCCGCACACACAAACACTGAGTTACGCTCATTTGTAACCCAACCATACTATTACTTGACTTTGTCTCATTGTACCCTAATTGAAACCAAAAATTCATCCTAAAATCAAAAGAAATTGTCCCAGTATGAAGGCTGGTCTCCAAAATGTGACCGTGTAGCACACTGAGGTCCCCACAACATAAGCAATACAAGTACGCATAAACAAAACAGCCACAGTAAAGTGAGCGTTTTGTCAGCACTCCAGTGAGAGCTAAATCCTCTGAGCTCTTTTTATGTCTCTCAACTCCTGTTTTCTGGCAGACTGCTGACTCATGCATCTCCCCCTCTCGTTCTCTTTTTGTGTGTTTATCTGTCTTTCTTTGTTTCTTTGTAAATCTAGTCGGTGGACTTTTCCCTTGTCTCCTCTTGCACAAGCATTTCTCTGGATTTTGAATAATTCAGCTACATTTCCACATCTTGCATCCTCTGTGTGGGTGTGAGTGTGCGCTTTCATACTGGCAATGTATGTGGTGGTTAATGCCATGTGGTATCTTTATGTGTGTAATCAGTCGTTGTGTTCCTGCGTCATGCTGTAGCTGGATAGTTGGTTAAATCGCTTAATGAGAGTAATGCCTGCTGTGTTTGGGCACAGAGTTCAGTGGGTAAAGTTGGTGTACATACCTAAGGCAACATTTTACTGCTGTTTGACAAAAAAATCCTCTAAACTGAATGTTTAGCTTTTAGCATGGTCATTCTGTTATAGGTGTTTATCATCTGTGAAGCATCACTGATGTTGTTGACAAGATGCACAGTAATGAAGTAAATTTTTGGATGCAGCATCTAGAAATCCCCTTTCCAAATAAGAAACATCTGGAGTGTATCTTTGTGAAAATAAACTACTAGTCAGCCAAGGAAAACGGGAACTATAATCTTGCATAACTGCAAAGAAGAGAAACATATGCTCTCTAATGGTCTGGGATTCAAATAGAGTTTTCATAGCTAACCCTTGGCAGAGTGTTAGCAGAGAGAAATCAGAAAATGTGCTCAGTGTACACTCAACAAGAGGACACAAATTGACTTTATCTCTGCCATGTTTAGTTTTCTGGAAGCCAAAACAGCACTGTTTGCCTTTATCACAACCTAAACCTACAGGGTGATGCCAAGTCGAAAGACCCATCAAGTTATCAGTTTTCCTGTCAGAGTTTTTTGGTGCCTGGCAAGAAATGCAAACACTGTGCAGATGGCAATGATTGAAAGCAATTAAAATCTTTCCTCAATGACACTTTCGAGGAACTAAGTCTGTAAATATAAGCATACAAACAGTTTTTGTACACACATTAAAGTTATACAGAATTCTAACATGACTTGGGATGACTCAAGATACCCCAAAAATAATCTAATGACATAAAGGCAGTGAGTCAAAGTGCCAGTAGAGAGAAAATATATACAATTAGGGCTTTGAAAAACGGCACAACTTTTGTTTTGCCTCTCTAAACCACCACAGTAGATTCTTCTTTTAAATGTTTTCTAGCAATGACTAATCTGGTCTTTTCTTGAGTGTAACCAGACGTATCCACCGTGTTGTGAATCTGCAGCGCATGTTCTTGACTGTGACAGCGATATGCTTTTCTCCTTGACGGTGTTTTTGACTTGTCAAGATGTTGTGAAGCTGTTTTTCTTAATCCCGGAAAGAATTCACTATCAGCTACTGTAGTTGTCTTCTGTGGTCTTTCAGACCTTTTGGCATTACTGAATTTATCAGTGCATTCCTTCTTTTTAAGAAAGTAACATATTGTTGATTTGACCACTCCTAAAGTTTTTGTTATTGTCTTGGTCCCCGTGTCTTCCTGGCTGACCTAGTTTTGGGCCATATATGTTTGCATTGTTATTGTTCTCTCTCTCTCTCTCTCCTTCCTCTCCTCTGTCTGCCTGAGCAGAGCTCATGTTGGGCTCCGGCCCTTGGCCCACGCACCTGGCATAATCAACCTGCCGCTGACCTGTGTGATTGCCGAGCCACTATTTAAAACAGTGGCTCAGTGCGCTTCTTAGCTGGATCATTGAGTAACCTTAGTAATCGTTGTTTCTGCAACCCTACAGTGGTTTCTGATTGTGCTCTATTTGTGAATAGATTCCCAGACCTGTTCCTGTTTCCTGTCCTGTCCCCGAGTCTGGCAGTGTGGCGTGGAGTTTATTGGAGCGTAAGTGCCCGAAGAAGAGTTTGGAACGAAGTGTGTAGAGTGTGGGAGTGGAGTGTGTTTTGTGGACTCCTTTCCTTTCCTTCCCTGGACTTCCTGACCTGTCGCACTGTATATGTCTTCACCTGGTGTTTCTGTATAAATAAACTATTGACTTTTTTATTCTGAACGAGCTATGCTCCAGAGAAAAAAGGTTCAAAATACTTAATCAACTTAAAACCCTACAGGCAGACTGTTTTATTACAAGAGACTCATGGGCCTGTAACAGGTTTGAATGATGTTTCCTAATGTGTTTTCAGCCTGTTATAATTCTTGACAAAGGGGAGTAGCAATTTTAATACATAAAAATATTAATTTCACAATACTCGACACAGTTATAGATCCAGAGGGCGGATTCCTAATCGTTAAACTATCTATACTTAACGAAAAGCTATGTATTGTAAGTATAAATGGTCCAAATGTTGATGACCCCTCATTCTTCCACTGTTTTTTTAGTACACTCTCTGAACACTTAGATTGCACAATCGTTCTTGGGGGTGACTTCAACCTGGGGCTAAATGGAAAAATTGATAGGCTCAATGCAGCAGGAACTCAGTGCAATTGGCAGTCCACAAATATAATCAAGCAGTATATGAGCGACTTTGGTCTTTGCGATGCTTGGCACTCCCTTCACCCCTGCAGTAAGGAATATACAACAGACTTAAACTTAATTATGATAGCGCAAAACATGAACAAAAATTGAGGAAGGCAAGGACTAAACTGGGAGAAAAACTAGAAACAAGTAAAAAAAGAAAGCAGACGCCTAAGATGTGAGGAATGCCGCAAATGACACACAGATGATTCAGCAACAAACAGAGGAAGACAAAGGGCTTAAATACACAGAGGGATAATCAGGGAATGAGACACATGAGGAGAGCACAGCTGGGAGCAATCACACACAACGACACCGATAAGAAGCAAAACTGAAAACACTAACATGGGACATGAGACCGACAAAGCAAAACAGGAAACAGTAGACAGCCACAGAGACACGGACTTGACGCTGAAACAAGGAGAAGCACAGACATGAAAACATAACTTGACTAGACGTGAGACAAGGAACACACGGGAGGCACAGAGACAGAAACCTAAAGACCAGTCGCAACTGGTCGCAGCGGATGTCCGCCCCTCCCAGAACCAACCAGGGAGTTTTTCCTTCTCGCTGTCGCCAAAGTGCTTGCTCATAGGAGGTTATTTGATTGTTGGGTTTTTCTCTGTATGTGTTATTGTAGGGTCTACCTTACAATATAAAATGCCTTGAGGCGACTGTTGTTGTGATTTGGCGCTATATAAATCAAATCGAATTGAATTGAATTATAAATAAGCAGAAAACAGAATAGTGAGAATCAAAACCACGAGAAACAACAAATCCAAGAATATAAATTGATCAAAAAACACTGAGTCCCAGACCCAGTACTGTGACATGATGGCCCCTTTCACTTGCATTGACATCTTTTTGCACCTGATATCGATATTTCTAGTGAACTGCTCTAAAATGCTAATTCAACACTCAAAATCGACTCCAGATTGATCTTTAATCTCTTTAATTTTTTTTACAATACAATACAATGATGAATGATCATGTTGGTCATTTGTCATTACTTTTGAGCCACTGAACATGGGGAACCATACATAGAAGGACTGCAATTCAATAGTTTTTTAAAACCTTCTGAATTAAAGCTGAAAACTTGCATTGCAATCACCTCACAACTTTATTTATTATTTACTGTAATGATATACAGAGTCATGTGAAAATTTAGCCTGTTATTAGTTTTATTTCATTTATCTCTATTTGTAAACAGTGGCTTTCGGATTGAATGGGGATGCTTGGCTTGAATATGTGCTTGCTGCACCAGAAGCCTTTAAAATTGCCTTTGGCCCCCTGAGGCTACATCACTATATTAGCTGATGTGTTGCCAGATTGCACATTTATTTAACTGTGCTACTTACTTGTTGTTTATTGTAGACTGTACTATTTTTTTGCTCTTAATTATGATGCTACAACACAACAGTTTTCCTTGTAGAATCAATAAAGTATCAATCTGTCTATCATCTATCTGTTGGGTGAAATCTAAAAACAACAAATAAATAAATATCTGCATCATTTTTACACTTATGTATGAATACATAGATCATAGATTTCACCTGAGTCTGTATGCTCTGACCTGGATACACATCATTAGAAGTAGTTTCACTCCTGTCCCCTCCTTTCATTAACAAGTGTAAAAAGAGTGACACCTTTAACAGTATCGTAGAGTCACTGTTAACATGTGACTCAGAGTGAAATAAATAGGAAGGTAGAAGAAGGAAGGAACAGGAAGACTGACAGAGAACCTTGGAGAAACTGATGGCCTGTGTGTATCTGGACATGTGAGTGTCTGAGTGAGTTAGTGTTTGTGATTGTTCTGTAGCTCAAAGGGTCACGACCTGTTCATTCACCCAGAATCTCACACTCCAGAAACAGTCGCCCTGACATTTGGTTACAGTCTTTGTCTTCTTGGCAGCCCATCTCTTTTTCTCCTCTCATGACCATCAGCATCATTGCTGAAAAGTTATCACAAAGCAGGGGCATGCTACCAACACCACCACAGAGCGCCTTCCTCTTAAGTCTTTCTAATGTAGAACTGATTTTAATAGAGCAGACAGATCAAGGTCATAGCTGTCAAAAAGGAGCAATCTTCTTCTCTCTGTCACTGGCAGCCTTTAGTACTACACCAAACATAGTGGAATAAGCATGTATAAAAACCAATGGGTTTCATTTTAAAATAGGCCAAGTACACCTACAAGGATCCATATATCAGAATGATGGAACATAACATAAGAGATAAGAGACTGTCCTTAAACCACTGTCACGGCATCACAATGAAATTTACTCGTACTCAAACAAAAAAGCAAAAACTCTTAAATAATATAAATACAAACTCTCAAACACTTGAATAAAAAATATTAAAAGGAATACATACCTCATATATACAAAAGACTTGTGTGCAGTAGTAATAATGAAGGCTACATTAACAGATGGATGCATGGACAGAAACTAAAAATATTGTCATATTTTATGGGGAATTAATAAAGATGAAGTTAAGGTGAAGAGAGAGCTCTGTATTATGTTGTTGACTGTGGGAACTGTGATGTTACGTAATGGCGCAGATACTCACAGCATCTCTCTCTCTCTCTCTATATATATATATATATATATATATAGCAGCCAGAGGCAGTGGCTCAAGGTTGAGTGGGATGCCTGCCAGTGGGACTTCTTAAGTGCTTCCCCATTACTATTCTGATACTGGCATAACAGCTTCGCCATCCACAGAAGCCCAGTGAGAATATGAGATCACTTAGAGGGTTGTTTCCGAAGGTAATTTCTCCTTCTTTCTCTTCTGCTATTTCTCCCGATATTTCTTCCTTCTTCTTAGCAACTGAGAGGTGCTGGTTTTTCTTCACAGCAGTTTAGCCATTCGATTACACACTCAATAACAATAATACCACTGAAAGCAGCATGACAAAACACCAAAAGAAGAAAAAGTACATCACTGGGGCTATTGCAGCACATACTGTAAATATGATCTTCTAGAAACCTGTTAATAATTGAATATAAATGTAGCCTTTGGGGACACAGAGGATGAAACACATGAAGAAAATAGGAAATAAAATACAGCCCACTGGCATGCCCTAAGATAACATAAACTGAATAATGTGTGCATAATGAGGAAAAAGATGTCCATCAGTCACACTCACAAGCCCGCGCATGTTTTTAGGCTTCAAACACACTGTGTTTGAACTGTGTTTGAACTAACTGTGCAGGCATTAGATTTTACATGTGACAGGAATTATCCATGTAACCTTAAATCAATGTTAGCACAGAAAACAGAATACTGCAGTTCAGTGCAACAGACCTGTCAATACTGCACTTAAAGCACTGTTATTGGTTTTCACTGAAGTGAAAAGGGCTTTTTTCTATGTCAAGATGGAGACATGTCATTATTGCCAAAATGAGAACAAACTAAGCCCCAGTTACAGCCTCTGAGTAGGAATATGTAACACTGAAAAGTTAACATCGGGCACAGTAATGTAACGTCAAGCTTATTTCCACCAACTCGTTAAAGGGGTAATATTTTTCTGTTTTTACTGATGATTAAAATCTATCAAAGAGTTCAAATGGAAATACACTGCCCGTAAAGGCAATCTGAAACTGCACTGTGTATATAAAACAACAACCAGCATCTTTTTTTCTTCATTTCTCCCACACGTGTTCCTCCTCCCCCTCAATCCAGTTTCCCTTCAGCTTTTCAGGTTCCATCCGTCTTCTCTTAATTTGCCAGCTCTTCTGTCCTTTCAACCTGCCTTTGTAATCCATATGATCCGTAACACAGCATATGATGCTTTCAAGAAGTGTACTTAAATGAACATGCGGTGGCAAATGACTTCTTGAAGGTATTTGAGGACAAATCAAAAACAAATCAGTGCTAAGTAAGATGAAGTTCAAAGAGTGATGAAGACACCAGAGATCTTCTGTTGCTATGGAGATGTGTGTGTGTGTGTGTGTGTGTGTGTGTGTGTGTGTGTGTGTGTGTGTGTGTGTGTGTGTGTGTGTGTGTGTGTGTGTGTGTGTGTGGTCCCGATATTACTCATGTTATGGGGACCCAAATCTGCTTTCACAGTTACATCGTGGTGACAAAGGGTTGTTTGCTGAGGCAGGTCATTCGATTATAAGGTGAGTATGTGTTTCATATCTAGAATAAAAGGTTAGAGTAAGGCATGAAGCAGCTGTGGTTAGGATGAGTCAAGCTTTTCACACACACACACGCACACACACACACACACACACACGCACACACACGAAAAGCTCTGCTCTCCTTCCATAGTTACAGACAGCACAGCTGAGCTTTTCTTTTGGGATAAAAACTTCAAGCTGGATGCAAACACAACATCCTCATCTCTCACATTAACTCTTGCCCGCATGGATATTGTTCAAGCGTCACATGAGCCAGTCACCGACCGCACGTGCAGGGCGCACGGCATTGCCAGTGAGAGAGGAGGCGCCGGATAGTGCGCATGATCGCGAGTAAGCGCTGAGACCACCCGGCAATCTCGTGTTATCCTTTGCTCAGCTCTTCAATTTGGACTAAACTACTGTCATTAGTGGAGAAATCGGCGCGATCAGTAGTATTTGAGTTCCTAGAAATCTTAAACAACTTTTAAGTTATTTATCTCAACGCTGACGTGAAGGTTTGTTGAGGCATTTCAGCACCGGACAGCGCTTTCTCTCTGCTTGGCTCACAAGTGTGCGTCTGGCACGTGGCAATGACTATCCGTCATAGCTGGTGGGGGGCAAAAGGAGAGAGCATGGCGGACTCTCCATAACATCCTCCCCACAGCTGCTGCTAACACGAACCACGAGATATGAGCATACCGGAGTTCCTTCTGGAAGTGTCCATTGTGATAATAGCTGTTGTCTCTCTGCTGACCAACTTGTCGGTACTGCTATGTTTCGTTCAGAGCAGCGATTTAAGAGCCCATGTACCAGGAATCTTTATGATAAATCTCTCTTTATCTAACATCCTCCTCAGTATTATCAACATGCCTGCCACTTTTCTGGGGGTGGTCAGTGGCGCAAACCCCTTGGGGGACTTGTTCTGCCACGTCGTCAGCTTTGCCGAGACTTTTATCACCAGTAATGCCATGCTGAGCATGGCGGCGCTGAGCATGGACAGGTGGATAGCGGTAGTATTTCCTCTGAGATACTCCAGCAAGATGCGCTACAGGGACGCTTTTCTGATCGTGGCCTACTCCTGGCTTCACTCTCTCATCTTTTCTCTCACTCAGCTGATGATGAACTGGGGAGGCTACAGCTACACTTACGCCTCATGCACAGTTCACCTGGACTTGGACCAGGTGTCTCAGCTGGGAATCTACGCCACCTTCACAGCGCTGTTCCACGGTGGCAGCTTTGCGCTCTGCCTCCTCGTCTTGTGCTTCGCTTACCTGAAAGTTTTGAGAGTGGCTAAGTCACACTGCAAGAGGATAGATGTAATTACAGTGCAGACTTTGCTTCTGTTGGTTGATATCCACCCCAGGTAGAGTGTTTTCTTTGAAAAAAAAAAGTTTGACATGCCTCTGATTTCAAAACAGCTTAATTGGATAAAAGAAATCTCTACCAGTTACGCCATACTGAAAAAAACGGTTGCGTAATATTAGTTAACATGTTAATGAGTTTATTAATTATTAATGTCAGAAATTAATGTGTTTTTTTTTTATCAGTGTGAAGGAGAGGTGCCTAGCGCAACGGAAGAAGAGAAAGCAGCGCGCCACTAAAAAGATCTGCGTCTTCATTGGCTCCTTCATCCTCTGCTTTTCACCATATGTTATCACCAGGTAACCCTTCCAGTGTAGTTAAGTGGAATGGCATAATGGCACCAAGTTCGTTGTGACATTTGACTGAACTTTGTTTTAAAATGTGAATGTCTTCTATATTTTATAATATTAAGTCGCGAATATATGTAGAATGTATACATCTTCCTTAAAGTTGAGTCATTACTTCTGTAACACAGCATCATAATTAGCCCTAATAAGGTTTCATTCATTGTATGAATGTTGCAGTGGATTGCATTAGACCCTTTATTTGAACAGTAAAAAAATAAAACAACTTGCCTCTGAACCAATATAACAGGGGAAGAACCCCCATGAAGGCAACAGATGCCTTTTGTTGTTTCCATAACTTTCCATGCTATAAATACACATCCGGGGAAGTGGAATTTACTTTTTCTGTCTTACTCCCACAGGTTGGTGGAGTTGTTGCCCTCTGTGCGCATCCCTCGTTACTGGGGCATTGCCACCAAATGCTTGTTCTATGCCAAGGCTTCCAGTGACCCATTCGTCTACTGTCTTCTGCGGCAGCAGTACAGGAAGGTCCTGGTTAGTATTATCAGCCGAGTTGTAGGAAAAGATCACTACTTACTGTCTGTGACCAGTGCAAGCAGCACATTTGACACCACAGATGACAGCTGTCTTGCCAGGATTACTTGAGCTTGATGTGGTCATTTTTAAATGATTTAATGCTTTGATCTTTTTTGTAAAAGGTCACAGTCTTTAAAGTCAAAAAGGTCAGCAGATTGAAAGAAGTCAATGCCTTGCTCAAGGACTTTTTAACAAAGAACTGTGTCATGTGACTGTTAAAGGAACATTATTTTCCACTGGGAGAGCTGTGAAGGACACATAACAATTCATACTGAACGGCACCTCTCACGTCCGATGTGTGCCGAAGCCTTTTCAGCCTCTACAGATTGCTGTTTCCATAGGGCTCATTCGTTTGCCTGGAGATGCACAACCACATGAAAACTGCAACATGTTTAGTACTGTGGAAATGTATCTATAAAGTGTGATAACACTGGATTTGTCCATTTGCTCATTTATTATTGTTTTATGCTTACATTTTGTGTTAATGACTGAAATAGAGTGCAAAAATAGATACAAAGAAGATGTGTGAAATTGTTATATCAGAGCACTTTCAAAAATAAACTCCACTGCCACAGGTGAAAATCGAGTCTTCTATTTGAGTACTTAAAGTGAGTGTATACTGCAATACTGCATCAGTCTAGACTAGTGAGTCAAATATTATGATCGTGATCTTTTATTAACTGATATGAACTGAACATATTTTAAACTTATATTTCCACGTGTCTCTGTTCATGCATAAAAATCAAGAAGTATCCAATATTGAACGGTTAAACGAAAAAATTAGAAACCTGTGATCTAGAATCTTGTGAAGCTATCATACTTATTTTTGAATCTTTTGCTGCTACCTCTTAAGCCCATGGAAACTGCTGCTAAGCACTTTAAATCCCTGTTACAGCTTGGTAATGGCTTATTATTCTTACCAAAGCCGGGAATACGAAGGTCGGTGAAGATTTTCAGATACCCTAATGGTGCAAATCTATCCATACACTGGTGTGTGAACAGCCTCTGCAGCGCTATTATGTCAAATAATAGGCAGAGACACAAACTTTTCTTACTCCCACCCCCACAAGCCACGTTTCTTCCTCGTGCCCACACCCCACATACACACACATACGCGCACAGCACTCTGTGCAGTGAAATATGATCGGCACAGCCGCGCTCCTGGTTCGCCTCAGTTTTTACAGGTCAGGGATGCACCGATAAAACAAAGGAAGGAGGTTTCCGTCCTGTGGGTGGTAATTATCATCCAGCATAGAAAACGAAAAGTGGCAGCTTCAAACACACACTGCCACATCACACACCGAATTTTCTGGCAGCGCAAAGCACTCCAACATGCAGCTAGGACTTTTGGTAATGTTTCTTTTCTGGGCGAAAACTTCGTTGTGCGTCCCGCAGCAGAATTGCCATCCAGGAGACGAGTATTTAGGTAAGGTCATCTGGTCCAAACAAATACGCGTACCGTGCAAACCCAAACCTGTGATGCATGCTTAGAGTCCGTGGGAGTTAAAACAGAACTTAACGTCCACACGGTTTAGCTGATAGACTGCTTTCGACTTCCGATGTTAAGTTACCCGGATACTAATTCAAATAATTTGAAGGCCTACCTATTCATTTTAATTCTCTGCTTCGAGACAGCTAATAGGCGCTTTTTTGGTCTGCATATTTCTCAGTTTTATTACATAATAGCCAAATTAGACTCTGCAGAGACGTGTAAGGGAGATTTAAGAATAAGTGTGTGTGACAGACTCATGGCCAGCTGCTGTTTGTTTCTGAATAAACGGTGATTTTAAATGGAGTTTCTTCTTTGGATTGTTGTTACGATGTCTCCATCTAGCGTTCAATGAGCGATGTTTATATATTTTTGAGTTTGTATTATTTATTTTTTTCACAGGAAGATGCAGCAACAGTGCTTATGAAGAAAAACGTATGTGAATTTTTTTTTTACTGGACAAATTTTTAACTGCATGGATTGAATAACGATTGGGTAAACCTAGCCGTGGAGCATGGCCTGACCTTTGAGTCAGGTAAAACAGAAGAGATGTACCTAGAAGATGCAGCATGCATCTGCTCCAGATAGATGAGACAGATCTGTAATCTCTGACATAAAGAAAAAAAAATGCAGTACCAAGGCTCAGCCTGTATGGGAGGATTTGTGCTTGTCTATTCTGTGATGAGGTACTATATCAGACAAATTAGCAGTTTTCCCACAAAATCTTATAAAAGCTGATAGCAAATGGTGCTTTCCCCCCCCAAAAAATGTGAGTCCCATTGACTCTCGTCCAAGAGACAGTGAACAAGTCATAACAAGTCAGGGCTAATGGCACATAATCATACAACATCAGAGCTCTGAAGGCTGGTGAAAAACTCAAACCACGTAATCCATATAAACTGTATCCAAAGAGATAAAGCATTATCTTCAAACTACTTGTAAATATGTGATTTACAGTATAGTCTTTATATTTGAGCACTGGCGGGGAAAAAAACATGTAAAGAATACTTAAAAATAATGATTTAGTCAAACCATGTGTGTCCTCTTTTTGACTCCTTATCGTTCTTTACATCTACTCTGCTCCAACAGCTAAATGCACAGAGCTGAACCTGGGCTATTGTAATGATATGGAATACTCTAGGTAAGTAACAGGGCTTGGCCAAGAAATCTGTGCCAACAAAAACTGTAACTACACAACGGTCTCATAAGGTGCTGGGTTTTTTTTTTTGGTTTTTTTTTTTCAATTGTTTTACATGTTGATGTAAATCATGCTGTTAAAAATCATGTATACATTATATCCAGAACCATATTCCCTAACATCCTTGGTCATCGGACTCGTTTGGAGGCAGAGTCAGGGGCAGAGTACCTCCTCCTAAGTGTCATCCATGGCCTTTTGAATGGGGAGTGCTCCCCTGAGATTCGTCTTGTAGGTTGCTCAGTACTGGCCTCACCCTGCAGAGATGACAAGATGGTCAAACCCTGCCGGAGCACATGTGAGGCACTGAGGAAGGACTGCACACATGCCTTTGAGGCCATTGAGATGGCCTGGCCTTATTTCCTGGATTGTGACCGCTTCTTTGCCAGTGACCAAGAAGGCTGCTTTGATCCTCTGGCAGGGCTGAAAGGTAAAGGTCATGTTAATGCACTGTATACTGCCTGAGTAAGTCTGACGCTCTTTTGAAACACTCTTCTTGGCTTCCCCTAAATCTTGGTGTCCCTCCTCCAGCCAGACAGGAGCAAGCACTGTCCAGTCTCTCTCCTCAGGAGCCCAGTACTATCATTCAGTTCACCTACACCTCCAATGCACAGATGTACAGCATCCTGAAGAGAACAGCAGCCAAGTGCTCTCATATCTCCCACGTCTACAGCATTGGACGGAGCACTGAGGGCAGGGATCTACTGGTGATTGAGTTCACCAACAACCCAGGACAACATGAGCTATGTGAGTAAGGAAGGTTAATGCAAATGTATGATGTTATTTAAAAAAAATGTTTTACCTCTCTAAGACTTGGGGAAAACAAATGGTCAGATATTTTACATACAGCATTGCTATTTGTGATCTTATCAGCGAATAGCACCTCCTATCAGCTCTGCAGGGTTTTACCATTATTTAGCTTGATGTCTTAAATGCAAGATCCCTTACTCATCTTTATTCGTTTGGCTTTATATTAGCCCTCTTAAAATTGTTTCTAGCTTTCGATTTTCTACACTAAATATATATATTCTCAATATAGTGTCAGCTAACAAGCCAGGTGCTTTCTTTAAAAGTAGATAATTGACACAAACATATCTGAAAGGTTATTTTGACCCCCTCCCCTCCTAGGTTGTTTAAACATACACACACATTTATTAAATTCATCAGAACAACTACCTAAATACATAATTTGATTTGTGTTTATTGCTTGTTCTGCTCAAAATGGCAAAAGTTTAAAAAAATAAATAAGAGAATGCAGATTTAATGATTTGCACTTCTGTCCATGAACTGTAGTAGAGCCAGAGATCAAGTTGGTGGGCAACATGCATGGCAACGAAGTGCTGGGCCGCCAGCTGCTCATCTATTTGGCCCAGTACCTGTGTTCGGAATATATCCTGGGAAACCAAAGAATTCAGACCATCATCAACACCACTCGCATCCATATTCTAGCCTCCATGAACCCCGATGGCTATGAGCTAGCCGCCTCAGAGGTAGAGGATAACAATGACCCGGAGCTCATCAACCATGAAGTAAATATTGTTAACAGAAAAAAGACAAACTGTCATTATCCGATCTCAATTTATTAATTGATCTTGGTCTATTTAGTCTGCTCAGCTTCAGGTGTGAAGGTGGAAGAGTGGGTCAATCTGCTAAGAACAGCTAATGCACAGAGCTTTTCAATGTGGATTGTGGACTGTGAAATTTGAAACCTAAGAGGAAACTTTTAACTATTTAATACATAACCGTGTAAGCACAGAAGCTCTACGAAATGACTCCAGGCTTCCACCTCCCACCTCTTTCTCTGTCAGCCTGTCTGCTTGTCTGTCTACATAGTCTTGTTGCCCAGGGCAAGTCCACCTACTCCCAGACAAATGCATAAACTTTGATTTGAATTTGCCAGGGTTTCAACATTTCTGAAATTAAGTGTGCATACATATCATAGCTGGCAGTGGGAAATCTGCATGTACCTTGCTTCACTTATCCAGCCCGTTGAGCAGTTGTAGAAGTCTCTGAGCTCTGTTTATTCTGGCATGCATTATGCTGGATTCTCAAACATGGCGAGACTTCTGTGCTGGCATCTCTTAATGAATACTCGGAATAACAACACTGGTGGTGGAACATTTATTTGAAATGTTGCATAGGCATGCAGCCTTGATGTTGTGCCTCTGCATAAAAAGAATACACTGACTGTCTCCATGCTTTAATGTGTGTATCAGCTGTTTGATACAGGATTGATAAAAAGATTATGAAGTCCACTGTTAGAACTGCCATTGTCATTGCATGTACTGTGCAGTAATTGAAATACAGCAGCACCCACAAACACATTTACTGCTCTGAGTGATTTATCCAGAGAGCATGATTTAAATACAAATGACAGTTTAGAGTGTATCACACATTTTATATGAATATGACCATATTTTAAATGTTATGTACTGCATGTAGTGTGGTAACTTTCCATTTGTATTTATTTAAAAAAGAGAGAGAGAGAGTTAAAACAGAATGTTGAAATATTTGTTCTGTATATGGACACATATACATAAATGTTTACAGCATGTAACAATTTAAATAATCCAAAAAAATAACTTTGTTGATTATTTGGATGAGATAAAGAAATTGTTGTGCTCATTCCAATTTTATTGCATGGTTGTGCTTACAATGACAATAATGCTTATCTCATCTCATCTTATGTTTAAGACTTAATGGTTTCTGCTTCTATTCGCTACTCTTTCTCTTGACGGATATATGATTTTGTCTTCATGTTAACAATAGAATTAACAGTCATAGTCTAACATGTTCCTTCTTGGATTCCTGACTAATAATCATAATATCTTGCTCTTAATATAGTCACGGCACCTACTAATGTCTGGACATGACATCGTTACAGTTAATGTTGTCATCAGTCTCAGCAGCCTTACACATTTTAATGCTTTTAGTGTGAATCTAAATGTTTCAGGGTCACTTGTTGAATGGTTGGACCAATGGTCGAACCAATGCCCAGAATATTGACCTGAACCGGAACTTTCCGGACCTTACGTCTGTCTTGTACCGGAATCGACGCAGCAGGCACTACCGTACTGACCACATCCCGATTCCCGACGCATACTGGTTTGGGAAGGTAAGAAGGCAGTACCAGAAAGTTGACTCTGTTCCTCTGGACGTAGAGATTTTTCAGTGGCAGAAACGTTTTGTCAGTCATCCAAGTGACTTCTTCAGTCCCAGCGGACTGCAGGTTTCCCCAAACTTATTAACAGAACATTTGCATAATGACTGAAACTAGCAGTTTTAGTTTCTCACACTGAAAATGCTAAATCCAGATGACCAGAAGCAACTTTTTAGGATTTCTGTACATGGATGATTGAGCATGCATCAAGACTTAAGAAGGTAGTACTAATTTACTAACAATTACCAGAAATAATCTCCAGCAGTTATTTCATATTGGCTTCCAAAAATGATTCAATCTTTTCTTTTTACTGTAGGTGGCACCAGAGACTTACGCAGTGATGAAGTGGGTCAGGTCTCTGCCTTTCGTTCAGTCTGCCAGCCTCCACGGAGGGGATCTGGTGATCTCCTATCCATTTGACTACTCTAGACATCCTCTTGAGGAGCGGATGTTCTCCCCCACTCCAGATGAACAGGTAGGGGAGCGGAATTTTATAGATAGCAGATTTCTAATAACAATCAATGTCTACCTTGGCCAATAATCTGCCAATGCTCAGGTCTTCAAGCAGCTGGCTCGCACATATGCCGATGCTCATGCCACTATGTCAAACAATGACACAGAGAGGTGTGGTGCCTCCTTTTATCGAACTCGGGGGATTATCAATGGGGCACTGTGGTACAGTTTTGCTGGTGGTGAGATACTTTTAACTCCACTCCTTAATTCTCACAGCAAAAGACATAAATCAAACTTCTTTGCGTAGATATTTTTTCCCCAAGTTTCCCACAATGTGTGCACCTCTCCTACTTTCTGCAGGTATGTCAGACTTTAATTATTTACACACTAACTGTCTTGAGATAACCGTGGAGCTTGGATGCGACAAATTCCCCTCAGAGGCTGAGCTTTACCCAGAATGGAAGAGGAATAAAGAAGCTCTCCTCAGTTTTCTTGAATCTGTAAGTGCCACTTTTTTTTTCTTAACTGTGAATAAAAAGAAATATCTGTTCAAATAATAATATTTCAAAGTTAAACAAGATATAGTAGCATGTTCATAATCTATATGTCATATATATATATATATACTATACTATACTATACTATACTATACTATACTATACTATACTATACTATATATATATACTATAAATCATCGATGGTAAGTGAATTGCTAAATTCTAATGTTGAACGCATGCATAATTACTCTGTTCAGGAAAAAACTACGCTTGACAAATCTTGCCATTGTATTCCTTTTCTCTAAACAGGTCCACAGAGGAATAAAGGGAATAGTTAAGGATGGTAATGGTAATGGAATAAAAGATGCAACAATTTCCATCAGGGGTGTTAGAAAAGATGTCACCACAGGTATACATAACTATGTCAGCATTTGATGTGTTGGAGTCTTACTTTTGTAAATGTGTAAATTAACCTTAGACAATACACATTTTACTGATTTTCTTCTTTTAACTTTCTTCACTTTCCCTCCCACCGTTCTGCGTCTACTTATTGCCTTTCTTCCAGCTGAAGATGGAGACTATTGGAGGTTGCTTAACCCTGGAACTCACATCGTGACAGCCACAGCCAAAGGATACTCCAAGGTCAGCAAGAGAGTTTATTTGCCTCACACCATGAGCAAGGCTGGACGTGTTGACTTTGTCCTGCAGAAGGTTTGTCTTCAAAGTCCCGCTGTACCCTCTGTACCACCTTCTTTTAAATATTACCTCCTTCCTCACCTCTGTTCTAACATTTTCACTCATGTCCTGCATCCAGGTTCCCGTGGAGCCCGATATTGATGACCACCTCTTCCCCACATCAGACACATGGGATCGATTTGACCCCTACAACCAGTTTGAGCAATACAGGGATCCAGATGTGGGTGATAGTGGGAGAGAGAGGGAGGAAAAACCATGGTGGTGGAACTACTTCTCCCAGTCTGGTATCTCACCTCCAACCTGGCTGCTGAGAAATGTGTAGACACATTTGGGACAATAAAGATCCTGATTACCACCTCCACCACATAAGGAGACTGGTGAAGGACCATTTTACATCCAGTCCCACTGGTGTTCTCAGATGCGTTTATGTAGCAGGAGCTGTGACACTAACCAGCAGTAACCGAACACATTGCAGTACTTCCTGTAAGGATGTGAATTAGCATTTTTTCCAAGGGGCAACACATTTAATTTTGGGCTGTGAGTGAGATTTGGGGGCAGCATTGCTTTGAAGCAGCATTTACTGAATAATGAATGAAATTTGGATGCCACAATCATCCCCTAAAACCTCATCACAATAGAGAACACAATAGAAGAAATGGGACTTGATATTTTGCTTACAGTTTTACAACACTGCATCTGCACACATTTGTGTACATTAAAAAATGAGTTGGGATTTGTTATGTTTATTTTTTTATGGGCATGTACAAGTAAATTTCTTGTAACATTTATCCATATTTCATACAATACACAAAAAATGTAAGCCCACTGGATCAGTAACAGCATGTGACATAGAGCTTGGATTAGCAGCAACACTGTGCCAACTCAAAACTGTAGAAAGCCTTGCTTTTCCCCCACAAGCATAACAAATAAACAGTGAATATTTCTGGCACTCATTTGTTTCAATGAATCAACTTCGGGGAGTGGTTTTCGCATTATGTCACTAGAGGGCGCAAGAGAACATATAATGGCATTTTCGTCGACTTCAACAATGAATTCTCTAATTAGCGTAAAGTCCATTTGTATTCTTCATTAAAGAGTTTCTACATTTATTTATCCTAGTGTTTAGTAATTTGTTAAATGTTAGAAAAACATTTCACAGTTCAATTAAATTTCCACACTTTGATTTTTCTGATTTTTCTGCGTTGAGTTAAAGCTCCATGCGAATCTCAAGAATACCCAGAAGAGAGGATAAGCTGTCACAGTGAAGTTGTTTTTATTCTTATGTTTTTAAGCTATCCAGCGGAAGAACATGTAGCGCTGGTGTGCAAGTGCGTCCTGTATCCTTGCGCCTTATCCAGGTGCTCTGTTGTGAATTTTAGCATTGAACGACAGTTGTTTTGCTAACAAACTCCGTAGTCATATATGTAGTACCACAGTTAATGCTGCCAGCTGCTCCGTACATTATTACTCTTTGCGTTTCTGAAAGGAGAATGTGAACTGACAGTTGGCAAGTTATTGACTTGTATCTGCGAGAAAAGCCCAGCGCAACAATGCTATTTTTCAGTTTGACACATGACTTTCCTTCAGGTGCAAACTTTAAGGTGATATAGGCTATGTTCACACAGAGGTAAGTTGCGCAATTCCTAACAATTTGTAGGCATATTTAATTCAAAACAGATTTAATTCTCCCCTTTCCAGGTTAAATGCTTTTCACCTCTGGGTAGTTTGGTTGAAGTATTGTGGGTTTTGTGGGAAGAGTTGTTTAAGCGTGCACTTCCCCTCCATTGCTCTTCTGTTCGGGCCTATAGCCTATAAAATAGAAATAGTAAGTACTAGTGATACTAATACAGTGAAGCAACCTGAGTTGGGCTGTGTAGATTTTAGAAACACTCTTCTGAGTCCTCACTGAACCGTGCTGCTGATATTAAAGAAAGAACACGGTTATACTAGATGTAGGTTTTCTTTTTGAAAAGGCCATATTTGCATCATGCTATAATTATCTTTTTTTTTCTCTTTTTCCAAGGCGGTGTGTTCCCAGATGCCTCCTCCTTATGTTCCTGGAGTGAGTTTCCAGCTGGCAGTCTTCCACTAAGGTCTCTGGCCCTCTCTCTTTCTCTGGCTTTCCCAGTGCACCATGTAGTCACTTTCAATCTGACTGCATCAGTTTCTTCAACATAACACTTTTTAACACTCTGCATATATAATGCAAATGCCAAACCACTTTGCTCTGAGCTTCCTCTATCCTGCTCTCGTCCTCGCCTTCCTTTCCCTCTGCGTCAGTCAGTCTTTCATTCCTATAGCTATCTAGCTGCTATGCCCCAGGAGTAGAGGCCTGCTCAATGTGGCAGAGATGATTTGTTTGCTTTGCAATTATTTTCCGTCAGTGGAGACAAATGGATTCATACTGCATAGAAAAATGCACGCAGACAGGGCTGGAGTGACGAATACCATGGAACATACTAATATGTATAGCCCAAAGATAAAGAGGTGAGATGAGGAGTATAGGGATCCTTGGGTAAACTTTATAGACATATTGAGGGACCAAAAATATCTCACTTCCTTAAGACTGTGCTGTGTGTTGAAATGCATAACTGTGAGCCGCAACAAGTAAATGCACTATAATGTTTTAAAGTGACAGGTTGCTGTGCTATTCTAAATCATAGTTTGTAACCCCAAAATGCAATGTGTATATAAGTTTACCAGCAGTACTAATTTGGATTGAAGCTCCTTTTATTTAAATGTAGGCTTTTGTACCTACACGTAACTTTGTTAAAAATATATTATTGCACTGCTCATATGCAATTAAAAATAATTTTTAATGAAAAGTAATGCCTCCTGGATGATCTTTTTACACATGTTGAAAAAACCCCATAGAATTAAGTGATATTTCAAATGAATTTGATTCTAATTATTGTTTTTGATACAGATGAAGTTTGAACTTTATGAAGATTAATGTCTGTAGTGACCCAAGCTGAAATGCAAGTAACCATGCTACACACACAAGACTCAGTCTGCAAGTCACTGGACACAAAAAGGCCTTGTAGCGCATTTCTTTACTTACTTGGTTGAAGTTCTTCTTAATAATTTTCCCAGTAGGCATCACTGGGAAAATTTTCTTATTTAACCATGGTCACCCATGGTTAAATAAGAAAATTTGTCAGCAAAGCTTTGTTGTAACATCTCTACAATTCTCCCAAAGTAAAATATCAACAGTTAAGTAAACAGTAAAGTTTGAACATTCAGTGAAGAATCAAGCAGTCCGTGCTTGAAGTAGCTTTGTAAAGTCAGGTAGCCAGCAATTGTTTCCAGTTTGGTTAGTCTGAAAACACATGCCTGTTGTTCTGTATTGCTTAACGAGACTAAATAGCCAAAAAGGTTTAGCTCATACAGAACAATGATAACATAGCGATATATAAACAACAGAAAGAAGAGTTTTATTTTGCTGGCTTGGTGAAATACGCCAAAAATACGAATAAATGCCAATAAAATTGGTGGCAGTCTTGCTTTAGCACTGTTAAAGCTCTAATAAACAAATGAGAAAACATGATTTCTGTAACTATTTATTAGACAGTATGTAGTTATAGAATACACTGGAAATGTTTGGTCTCCTCTTATGCCCCCAATATAGGACACACACAACTGGGCTGCAGACTTTTGTGTGTCTGATGAACTTTCAAACTATCCACAGTAAAAGAGATTAACCTTTTCCTCCCAGCTCATGTCTTCTTGGGTTTTCTTTTCTTTTGCCTTCTGTCTTCCTTTCTTTCATATGACCTTGTCTCCCCTTTTCTAGTGTCTCCGTTGACTATCGCTTGTCCTGTCCCCCCCTCCTCTTCTTGTCTCTCCTTTACCCTCCTTTTCCTCCTTTTATATGAAGGGCAAGTTCAGGGGTCACCAATTACTCTGAGAGGGCTGAGAAAGTTGTATGGCTTTGCCCTCGGGGCTGCCATGTTGCATTATCATCAGGGAGATTGCAGGTACGCAGCAGCCACTGGCTGCTGGCACAACCGCCACAACGTCAGCCCTAGAACCAGGCCATATAGACTTAGCCAAGTTCAAGCTGTCCTTATGCCTGAATGGCTGGCTGGCTTCTAGTCGTTCCCCCTCACTTACTGATCTGCTGGGCAGAACTAATATGTATGTCTAGGACCCCTCTACCAAATTGTTTTGGCTAGCTGTGCTGATAGGCTTACTTTTGTGCTGCATTGTGGCTTGTGCAGATTTGTGCCTTGAAGAAAATCTTCTACTATAGTTAGTTTTATATCAAGTATCTCCAGGGTTTCTAGTTTAACACTTTCACTTGTGCTACTAAGTCTGCAGAGTTATAACATCTGTCTGTCAGCAGTCAAGTACCACATTTGCTTAAAGGTTTTGAGAACAAAAATACATGTCCCGGTTTTACTATCCTTTCAGATTGACAGGAAACGGTTATTTGCTGCAATGCGGGACACATTACCTGTTACGAACTTGTCGCAGATGCATCAGAACACATCGTTCTGGTTCACCATCCATCATCGTGATTGTTTACGCTTGTATTTTGTGCTTTCTGCTCATGAGTGGATCAAGGGACAGGTGTTTTGTAGCTTGATGTCTCTACCAAATCAGTAATGATGAATTATACTGTATCGTAGGGAGCAGAGGTGGCAAAAGTACAGACATTCTGTACTTGAGTAGAAGCACAGATATTAGTGTTAAAGTCCGGATTTGACTTCTTTACTTAAGTAAAAGTCAAAAAGTACCGGCTCTGAAATGTATTCAAAGTAAGAAAGCAAAAGAAGCTCCTTGAAGAACATTCCTACCACTTATTTATATGCAAAGGCAACTGAACCTAGGGCTATATTAATGTAATACTAAAATATTATTTGTAGATAGAAATACAAACTTCATTTTAGCCTACATTTTTATTTTAATAAAGGTATTTGGCTTATATCAGTAGAACATGAGCAGAGAAAAATAAGGAAAATAAAATAACAGCTCTCTTTTCTGTTGCCTACATTGTAGAGTGTGACTTTGCCTCTAAACAGGAAAATGTGTAGGGAAGAGGTCAAAGTGAGAGTCAGCAGGTGGGGAACCCTAAAATTAGTTGTAATGTCTCAGTGTGGGTAAAATAATCATAATGCACAATAATTTCTATTGAAAGCTTCAGGTTTTCTTAATGTACAGGCTGTGAACAGCTGATCGAAATCCATCACAGTGCAGCAAACTAACCTGTTTGTCCTGCACTCACCTGCAGAGTATTCTTCATGCAACCTTTAACACAGTTAGTCTACCTCAGATTGTTTTGCAGCACATTTCACAATATGAAAAATAATGAAATGTATGAAACATAGATGTCACATGTTATAGAGACCTGGAAATTCTACTCAAGTACAGTAACAAAGTATTTTTGTACTTAGTTACTTCCCACTTCTTGTAGGGAGTGACTGATTAAAGTGACCTTCAGAGGTGCTGGGCATCTATTTACTACATTTTCCAAGTCATTTTCCAAAAGCCAAAAGTATTTTTAATTGACAAATAAAAGGCAAAGCAAAAAAAATAAATAAATAAAGAAGAAGATTTATTGATTATTGTGTAGTTTTTCTTCTGTTACATCAGTTATTGCCCAACATATAAAACAACACTTTAGTGCAAATAAGAGGTTGGTAGATGGGTAGAATAGAGGTTCAGTGCTCCTATTCTGAAGTATTTTTCATAATTCTGTGTGGTTCTGCCTGCCTGCCCTTTTGGTGCTATCTCATAGATAAAAATGTAAGAAAACTCAGATCAAGTCACACTAAAGCAAACAAACAAAACAACTACAGGAGTTCACCCATAAGTGCTTTCCAGTCAAAGGGTAGATCCAATTGGATAACCAAATAAACACAATGTAAAACAAATTCAAGTTCATATTCTTCAAAATGTGTTTCCCCAGAACAGATTTTCAGGCCCGCACAGAGGCCCAGCCCAGTGCTGTTTAGGCCGGGGCCAACAGAAGCTGTGCAGCCAGTTGGAGTTGAAATGGCTTCTGAATAGAGAATCCCAGAGTCTGATTCAGTGTGTTCAGCCAAATCCTCAGTAATTGCAAAAACAGCACTTGGTCCACTAATAATGGGTGCGTGTCATCTCCAATCCCCAGTTCGCCTGTCTGTCCACGCCACAGAGGCAGCAATTACAGACTCGGGCCTGCCACTGGACGTGCACACTGCAAGGGAAGAGGAACAGTTGACTGTGTGTGTGTGTGTGTGTGTGTGTGTGTGTGTGTGTGTGTGTGTGTGTGTGTGTG
>NW_005187466.1:2837321-2852174 GCF_000239375.1 Pundamilia nyererei | reverse complement strand
GTGTGTGTGTGTGTGTGTGTGTGTGTGTGTGTGTGTGTGTGTGTGTGTGTGTGCGGTAGGTTACAGGGTGCACGAGTGACTGAAAGAGGTGTATGCATGCTTCAGTGTGACTGAGAGAGGACACTGGTGGAAAGAGAAGCTCGAATTAAAAGCTGCATAAATTATTACAAACTTTGAAAAAACAGTTCAGACTTGAACTGGCAGCTCCTCAGTTTACAAAAACAGCGATGATGTAATAGGAAGTGTTAGTAAGTGATTCATTCTTTGTTGAATCCAAGTGTAATGCATAAATATGGTCACAGCATTTGCTGTTGCTGTGACTGTCATTTTCCATTCTATTCAAGATTACTGTATCACCTGATGCCATAAAAATTACATGGCAGGACTTATCCATGTCTTGCAGTGAAAGGAAACTGCTGTAGTGGTATTTACTGAAACATCCTATTAACGTGTCTGTTTTCTCCCTCAAGTCAAAACCTGTTTTGTGTGACAACCAAGACCTTGTTTGAGCAGCACTCGTTTAGAGATTTCTCTGAGTCACTTCCTTTACAAAACACTCTCATGGCTACCCATCTGTGACCTCAACAATGCCCGTCACACGGATTTACTAAAACATCAACTGATCTTTCCTGTTGGACTGCTATTATTTTATTTGATTTTTTCCACAGAAGCATGACGAGTTGGTGTTGTGGCAGACAATAGAACAGACTCGGGGTCTGACCCCAAAACTAATTTGCCAGCTTACGCTCGCTGAACAAGTGGCAGTTTCAGTACTAGTCAGTTTGTTTACCCCTCATTCTTCTCTTTATATGTTGTGATTTTGTTCACTGTTATGAACACAGCTATAAAAGGGAAAAGCTAAAAGGATGGAATTAAAAAAAACAAAGTTTCTGGGCTTTCCCCATCATCTGCTTTCTCAAACCACTCTCATTAAATCTGTCCTGTATTTGGAAGTTGAGATTATATCTTAAACCTTCCTGTGATTTCAAACCATTAATATGACAAGATAAAAATTACAGTGTATGATTGTGACAATTCCAGTATTGTACATTCATTTAGTAAATTGAGACGCTGGTTTTCCTTGTAAAAATCTCGCGTGTTCCTCGGAAACTTGGCTTTCATTGCTCAAGATTTGTTAAGAGACAGTATCTGCTTTTCATTTTCCTATAATACTTTTGTTGTAGAATTATACCATAACAACCAGTGTCTTGTTTCTCAGGGGTCAGAGGTTGGGGCGGTGTAGCCGTAAGCAGCAACAATATGTGTGAAACGTGACACAGCTATGCACCATTTGTTTGTGATTATGTCGATTTCTTAGGGCAACTTCTGTCGGCAACTTCTCACAGACCAATAGCATGCACAATTACGAATTTATGATGTGAGAAAAAGCTGTGTGCTCACATCTGACTTTATGCTATGAAATAGATAAATATTTGTTGTGACGACTAGGTTTTTCATGCTGTAAAATTAAAGATACTCAAACTTTTAGTTAGAAGTAATTCCAGAAATTCAGCTTATAGCTATTATTACCTTGGTGATAAGAGCCGGGTCTCTAGCTGTGGCCAAGTCTCCTTTGACTTCATTTTCCAGCCCAAAATGAAATAGTGTGGGGGTTGGGAGTTACATTACATTAATCTGCTTTTTGATGCTGGACAGGCAGTGCAAGTTTGTTAATCAGAGCTGAAAGTGGCTTACAGTAAAAAGTGAAACTTTATGGCAGGGTGGTAATTCTCTGAATTCTCTGCCGTTTAACTCCTGAGTGATAACTTTCACACTACAAGAGGTCATCTGATCCATTGCTGATGTAAAAGAATGTTCATTTGCAGAACTTTAACAAATTAGAAGGTTTACTAAACTGGGCCATGAACTAAATACAATGCCCTGCTCTGAAGTGTTGAGGAACAACATTACACTTACCATTACCAAAGGATGCTGGGCAGAAGATAAGACAGATGTGAAGACAGAATTTCCCCAAACTATTCCTACTCTAACTGTTTCTCTGTCAGGAAAATGCCCTAAAGCTACACAAACACAGAGACAAATATAAAAGCGGAAGATGCAACCCTATGGAAAGCTGCATTTTTAGAATTACTCATCATGATTCAGGGTAGAAGTGAGCAAAGCTAATGAGGAGAAAAAAAGCTCAATGCAATTATTTTTCACTTCAATGCATTCAAAATCAAGGTGATTTTTTTTTTTTGTGTATTTGAGAGTTTATGGAGGTAAAATTGTCTGACCATTCATCCGGCTAATGGGATTATTTATTGTGGAGTTCTTACAGTGTCTAAAATGTCCTCATGGATGATCAGTCAAAAGATTCACTCGAGATATTTTAAAATATGTCTGATTCACTGTCTGATGTTGAATCGGGGCGATGAAGTCAAATGCTAAAGTTGAAATGTCATTCAAAATTAATGTCAGTACTTGAACTAAACATTTGAGACTGTTCAGTGTGCAGAGACATCTTTTGTATCTCTCCTTTCAGGGAGTGCTGAGAACTGGCCTTTGCACCATTCAGGTAAAACAGTTTTTTTTTCCTCTTTCATCTTTTCTGTAACCTTTAGTTTTTGGTTTTGTGGGAAGTAGTGAAGTAAAATGCAGTTGAATTAAGTGGTTGTTAACCCGAGGCCTCTGGTGTTCCTTTTCTTCCTCTGCTCAAGTGGTTGTCCCATTTATTCCTTATGCAATGTTGAGATGTAGACCATGCGGTATTTTTTGCTATTATTATACATTGCTGTAAAATAGTAAACCCAAGCGTGTTTACTGAAAAAACATTTGATTTAATACAATCAACAGTGTAACAAAATCGTTAGAACCTGGTAAAGACCCTAATCTGGTCTTTGCCAAGTTTCTAAAATTATTTAAATGCAACCACATATGTATTTAAACAATACATCTCTGATATTATTTAAATACATCAGTTTAAACACATATTACATTGAATTGTTATTTATTTAATAAAATCTATGCCAGCGCAAAAGCACTGTTTGAACAACTAAGTGCCCCCATCATTCAAGAACCACCTTTAGCTGCAATGACTTGAAATAGAACTTTTCTAGCTTTATTTGTCTCTAATATCGTTGTAGAAGAATCCTGTTCCACTTTCGTTTATAACGTTACTTTAGTTTGTTGAGGTTTGCAGGCATTTACTCAGTCAGATTAAAGTCTAAACTTTGACTGAACCATCACAACACCTTGTTTCTGCTCGGCATTATAGCTAAACATCTCCACTTTGATCTTCTCCATCCAAAGAAAAGAAGTACCAGAAGTGTTGTGGTGTGTACATATCCAACTTCATAAATTTATGCTATTCTGCAATGCTCTTTTTAAAGAGAATAGGCTTTCTCCTGGCAAAGCTTTCAACAAACCATACCTTCTTGCAGATTTTCTAATTGTGTTGTCATGGATTTGAATATTTAACACACAAACTGAGGCCTATAAAGTCTGAGACGTAGCTTTTGGGAGATTTCTCTGAGCACTGCACAGTCTGACCTTGAGGTGTATTTGCTGGGACGTCCACTCCTGGGAAGATTGGCAGCTGTCTTGATTGGTTTTCCACTTGTGAATGTCCTGATTAATTCAGAATTTCAATTTTTTTCGACTTTCTTTTTCACATCTATGCAGCTTTTTTTTGCCTTATTTCACAAAAGGAACTCGGGGTATAATGGTTTAAACCTCTGCCTCACTTATTCTCAACCCAACCTGACTTTTACTGAATGACATGTAAACTGGCCAAAGCCTTTGGCAGGGCCATGATAACGCACTAAACAGACACTAAGATCATTGGCCTTGCTCTCTCTAAAGCTAGGCTTTGTTGATCATATTTCCTCGGGGAGAACGAAACAGAAAAACACTTTAAAAGTCAGCTAGGAAGAGGCAGAGAAAGAGGAAAAGCCCTAAAGGCAAATGGCAGGAAACATCAGTGCCGTTAGACGGAGCTACTTTAGCTGTCATGCAAGAGTATGTGAACGCACCACTGAACGCACATAGTCAGCATCACTGAGCACACAAATAGCCCTGGTGGCGGTGATGATGCCAAGCTATTTCCTATGTTTAAATTAGCTTTATTACACTTAGAATAAACCTACTACTATACTACGCTACGACGCTATTTAAAACGTATCGAAAAGAAAAGGAGTTGCACAAATAAAAATAAAATGTGCAGCTGGGCTTATCCAATCAGCTTTAACCTCCTAGGACCTGGCGTCCACATATGTGAACATCACATTTTGGGTTATTTAGACCAAAATACTCAATTTTGCTCTACAAGGGCCTGATATCCACTTACGAGGACATTATACTGCTACAGTTCTATCACAATTTTAAATGAATATCCTCATATGTGGCTCTTATTTTTCTTAAAAACAAAAATAAGGTAAAAAAAATAAATCTGGTAATTCTTTGTTTTAACTTTCATCGGGCCCCCATCCATCCATTCGCTTCCGCTTATCCTTTTCAGGGTTGCAGTGGGCGCTGGAGCCTATCCCAGCTGTCATAGGGAGAGGCAGGGTACACCCTGGACAGGTCGCCAGTCTGTCGCAGGGCTAACACACAGGGACAGACAACCATTCGCACTCACATTCACTCGCACATTCACACCTAGTGACAATTTGGATTTTCCAATTAACCTATCCCCACAAGCTGCATGTCTTTGGACAGTGGGAGGAAGCCGGAGTACCCGGAGAGAACCCACGCAAACACGGGGAGAACATGCAAACTCCACACAGAAAGTCGTGCTTTGATCGACGTGCTGAACCAACGCTACTTTATTTCCATCCCATATGAAGAATGCAAAAAGAGGAGGTGCTCAAGAAACTACCTGGTACCAGACCCACCTGGCCTTTTTGACGGCCACGTCTGGCCCATGTACCTGAAACATAAGAACATTTTATGACATGTTGGAATTGAACTCAGGACCTTCTTGCTGTGCGGCAACAGTGCTAACCACCGTGCCACCGTGCTGCACGGGCCCCATCGGGCCCCATCGGGCCCCAATATGCCCAAATATCAAAGAGAAATTAAAAATGCATGCTGTGGAAGAGTTCGGGTCCTAGGAGGTTAAACCTTTACACTTTTAACGTTACCTGTTATAGATCCTCTAGAAGTATGTTTGAAGATCTAGACAGATGACAAATTAAATAAAAAATATTAAATTGGTTTGCAAAGTCTTGGGCCACAGTGTTTCTTTGGATCCTTCAAGTCTCTGGAGATCTTCCAAACTTTTAAAAATAGTTTTTCCAAAGTATAGTCACTCATTTAGTGTGTGCACCATCACGCAATCTCCTGAAAGTGTTCATTAGGGTTGGGATTTGATAACTGTACAGCTACAGCATGCAATTGACACAATTTTGATACTAATGAAACCATTCAGTAAACCTTAATTCCCTATGGATAGGACAGTATCATCCTGGAAGATACCACTCCCATCAAGATACCACTCCCATCACTTAGAACAACCTCGCACTGATTTTCAGTGACCATTTCCTCTTCCTACACAAATGTGTAATATGTTTTGTCTATCCAGAGTTCATTTGTGTACGTAGAGTCCCAAAAATAACATCTACAAGGCTGTCCTCATTTAAGAGTTCAGGATATAGGAACACACAAATAAACTTAGCAGAAGAACAAAGGAAATTTGTGTTTGGTCAGTTATTTCTTTTTGCTTTATTGGGAATAATTCTTATACCACGCTGATAGCCTTTTTATTTCCCCTTTGAGAGGAAGTGGAGTTCCCCTGCATTTGTGGGTTGAGCAGCACGATTGAGTACATGAGTTGTGCTCACTAACAACTTGCCAAATCTTCAATGCCAATGCCAAATGGCTTATTCTGGAATTTACTTTTGATTGTTGTAGTTTATTGGATTGGATTATTGAAGTCTAAAAATACTAGACATAGTGGCAATTTAACATTTTATTCACTCAACAAACATGGGCCTTAGTAGTATGTTGAAGAAACATACACTGCCGATCACCAGCTTGGTCAATCACTGCTGTGGGATGGCATTCCATTCTTCAACCAGTGCTGTGTTGGTCACATAATAAGGTGTTTGGGATAGGCAGAGAAGATTTGGTAACCCAAATACTCAACTCTGCTGCTTAACCCACGAATGCATTTCCCATACAAATAGGTCACCATTTAAGGCTTTCCAGCAGTTTACTGCCAAACTGTACTGCCAAGAAATGTTGTTACAACAAAGACAAACAAATCTTTTTTTTTTTTATTTGCCTTTTTCCAGCTTCATTTATTATTGTTATAATTTAATTCAGTATCACAAGGCTGTTAGAAAGCAACTGTAATTTGTTGCATAGTTAGAAGTCAACCAATGAGTCAAAGTGGTTTAAACTCCACAGATATTTGGTTTGTCTGAGCTGATTACACTCATGGAGGAAAAAGTAGGCACTGTGGGATAACACGTGGTGGCATTGAGTTGAGCCGTTGGCCTCAGCCTGTTTACTGGGCAATGTGTTAGGACAGGGAGAATGAAGCGGAGAACTCGTATGGGTGGAGATGATAATGGGCGATTTCTCACACACAAGCGTGTCTCTTTCTCATTGTATTCAATGACACTATCTGTTTGTTTTTGCAGCCAGCTCTTATTATCTGGTAGCTGTGTTTGCTTGTGCAGGCATGTGTGAATATTCAGTTTAAGTGTAATTGTAGACAAGTGCATTTATTGGAACAAGACACATGTTTGAAAGTTGCATATACGAGATTAAGAAGAGAGTATTTTTTTTTCTGTATCTGTGTGGTGCAGCCAAACATGATGGAGCTTTTTGTCACAGATCATCACCCGGCGGGATCACACAACACGATGTGACAGTGCACAGTGCAGCTCAGCAAGTGGTGCTGGGATTTTAATTGATGTTAAAACCAGTACTTGAAGCGCTGATGAGTTATGTTACTTGAGGGCAGGATTCTTTTAAAGCAGACAGAAAAAATCTTAATTGATCGGGGGGGGGGGGGGGTTTGTTGTTAAGATGAAAATACTTTTTTCTTTCTTTTACAGAAGTTTTAATAGAATA
The DNA here is from genome assembly GCF_000239375.1 of Pundamilia nyererei. Classification (NCBI taxonomy): domain Eukaryota; kingdom Metazoa; phylum Chordata; class Actinopteri; order Cichliformes; family Cichlidae; genus Pundamilia; species Pundamilia nyererei. The sequence continues at coordinate 2,845,151 of NW_005187466.1, read as the reverse complement.
TATTGATAGTCACTATTTACTTTTAACTGATTATTGCTTTTCAGAAGTTAAAATGAGCAAGGTATTATAACATTTAATATCCCAAATATGTGAATGTCTGTCTTGATATTATAATACTATTAAATATCTAGAAACTCTCAATCTGTTTGTATTCAGCTGTACTTGGAAGACATGCCATCACACAATTGATTCACATATTAGATGAAGTCAGTAAAGTTCTTTTTATGGAAAAACCACACAAGTTCTACCATGGAATGTTTAGGAATCTGATAACAAAAGAGTTTAGTGTAGTGTGCCTCTAGATTTTCACTGAAAAACAATTGTGCAAATAAACAACTCGGACTAAAACTGAAAACTATGATTGTCTTCTCATGTAGGTCAGTTGTCACATATGGGCTTCAATTAGAACCGGACTACAGTAAAAACAGTAATTTTCTGAGAGTTGCTGTTATTATCTTACTTACTGGATTTAAGGTTACATATTTATGCTATAGAACAGGTGCTATACAGTTCAGCTCATTCAGTTGGTTAAGGAGTTATTATACTGAATGCAGCTAACAGTATTATGCTTGAATGAATAGTGGTATTGTAAAGCGCTTTGGGTGCCTTGAAAAGCGCTATATAAATCCAATCCATTATTATTATTATTATTATTATTGTAACCTTCCACTTAAGTTTTTCTTGATTTGTTCCCTTGAGACTTCAAACTAGTTGCAGCCAAATCCTCTGCATATGACCTTCCTTAATCTTGTGTTAGACAAAAGTGATCCAGTGTTAGCTTGGTGCATTGAGCTCATTACACAGTGATGAATCCCTCACATTGCATTAAGTCATTTGGATGACAAAATACGTAGGTGTGCCCAGTGAAATTAGCATAGATTTAGCTTAGCCTACCACTGCTTTGCCCATAGCTATTGAAAAATGCACCTTTAGGCGGACAACAAAGCTAATATTAGCTTAGCATTAGCAAACAGGGGGCTTAATCAGGCTGCTGGGCTGTCAGAACGTATAACCACATGCTTCCAAGGGTCCCTTTGGAGTTATAATCCAGGGTCTCGGCAGGCGATGACCTCATGGGCTGGACTGGTGCCTGTGGGAGGATTGGGGAAATTGTGTGTCTAGCAGGCCACTCACTCAGATTTGTGCGTGTCTGTGTGTGTTCTTCGTGTTATGTGGGCGATTGTTTTATTGAGGCATACGACACAGAGAGCCCACTGACACTGGCGAGCTGAACTTTGGAAAGATGCACAGAATAGAATTCCAGCTGTTTTGTTTGAGCATTTTTGTGTTGTATCTCATGGAGCTACACTGTATGCGTGCGTAGGCCCCGGGATATGAGAGCAATGATATTTCAATTGCCTCCATGCCACATTGTATTAGCAGTCTACATTGTTTTTCCTCATGGGTACGAGATAATTGAAAAGGTTAACCTGTCAGTTTTATCTTATGTTATTTGTCTGTCCTTAGACTAAAATAGTGGTTAATGACATCTGTGACTGCCAAGATGGCACACTCACATGAGTCCTCTGTGACCAAAAGGCCATCTTGTACACTCAGAAATGATGAGGATGTCTATAATGCCAGACTAAGACTTTATTTGGGAGTAGGTTACATTCGCCCTGCTATAAAGGAGTATTAGGGCCACATTAAGAAAAACAATATATTATTGATCATTTTGAGAATAAATAATTAAAGTTGGAAAAAATATTTCAAGTAAAAGTCGAAATACTCTTTTGAGAAAACAGTCAAAATGTGGAGACAACTGCCACGGGTGCTACATTCTCTACAAAATGCCTTATTTTTATGACATGGTGAAATCATACTTCAGAGTCCGTTTTAGTTATTAGGATGCATATACACAATAGGACAGCAGATTGCTTTTTACTAACTCATCTACACAAAGTAATTTGTAGAGGGTATAGGACCTGTAGCAGTTGTTTGGCTTGAAACGATAACTCTAATCTCTAATTTTGACCTTTTTTTTTCTTTTCAAACAACATTTTAAGTTTAATCTAAAAATTTAACTTGAACTTGTTTTTCGTAATGTTGCATGATGATGACACCAAAAAAAAAAAATCAATAAATGTATGTTTAAGTTGCACTTGATCTAGTTGAGACCCTAGACCCTAGACCACCCCTTTTACAAACCTAGCTCCAATATAAGTGGTGGGGGCTTGGGGTTAAAATAACTCTACATCTTCACACAGAAAGATGGAGATTGAAAATTAAAAGTCAGTTGACTGAGTTAAATGCACACACATGCATGTACAACACACACATACAGATGATGAATCTAGGACTCTAGTTGCAGACTGCTTTGCTGTCAGTATTAGGAAATGTCAATAGCTGCAGCCAGCCATGGACATTGTCAACCAGAAAAGACCCAGGACTCGCTGGCTCCACTGAGCATCGCAGCAGAGGTAACCTGTCAGTGTGATGCAGAAGGGTTCAGATCTGAGGACCAAAGACTCCTTAACATAGTGTAATCATTAACACTATGTTACATAGTGTAATCATTAAGCTTTGCTGATGATTGGTAAGTAAAAAGGGGAAAAACTGGAAGTCACAACTTGATATCAAAATTACCTGCAGAGATCCATAAAAGTTAAATGTGTTAATTTTTTCCAGGGTTGTCTGTATCATAAAAATAATTTTGTTTAATTAAAAAAATCTGACAAAATATAATAAAATTGAGATGTGGTCTCAATCAGAAAAGTAAAAGAAATAACAGAGGCAACGTATGATTAGTACATAATAGATGCTAATAATACAGCTAATGCTACAGTAGTATCAACCCTGCATAGCAGTAGGTTTTGGATAAGCTAGTTCCAAAACATGAGTAAAGTTAGCCTCAAAAAAGTCCAGTATATGGTAAAGATAATGATTTATTTAGATTTAATTATAATAATGTCAAACCTTCTAACAAGTATGACCATCTGCCAAACACTGTGCACCAAAAACCTCCAAAATTAGTTTAATTGGTAGCAAGTTGAATGTTTTCCCAAGTTTTAAAAGAGCAACTGCTTGTCATTTTGGTTCTAACATAATACATTTTAATCAAGACATGTTTGAAATGAAGACTTTCTGGGTTAATTACACGTTTTTATACATAGACACCCACTTTCAGAGGCTCAGTATAGGCTTGCTTATCCTTACCCGGCTAGCGAGGGGCTGGAGCGGATCCTATCCTACCATAGGGCGAGAGGCGGGGTACAGCCTGGACAGGTAGCCAGCCTATCACATTGTAACTGGACAAACTAACATAATTTTAGATGTAAAGATTGTTTTTAATACTTAGAAATCCTTTTCAATTAATGAATGCCTGTTGTCTCATGTCTTGTCCCCATGTGCTCTTGCAAAATATTCTCCCTGGGGCTTTAATGTACCCAATTCTTGTTGCCGCTTGTTTGTGGGTCTTTCTTCATTTAGTTTTATATTTTATAAGTGAAATCCATTCTCTGTTGGGCTGAGATCAGGTGACTGACTTGGTCACTGAAAATACCCCATTGAAAATTGGCTCATGAGCTGTTCCTTTTCTGTTCCTCCTCCCATCATTTTGGTGGTTTCATGTGTCCATTATTTTTCCTTAACTTACTTTGTGTCTGTGTGTATGAATGTCTGTTGTCTACTTGTACATGTAGTGTGGGAGTATAATTTTTAGTCTTTGTTTTTTTTGACTAATAAACAAATGCACAAAAGTTTTGTGGATGAAGACTTGATTGGAACCAGTTGATTAGTCTTCAGACTTCAGGCCTGTGGGTACAATTTTATTCACATAGTGGAATATCCAGTCAGCAGTTGACTTGTTAAAGCCATTCTATTCTGTGACTATCAACATTTTCAAATACACACACACACACACACAAAAAAAGAATTTTCAGACTGGAAATTTTGAAACTGCATTTTATGAAAACCAGTTAGTTTGTGTGGTGCACAAGAGGATACTATCTGCCCACATCCTTAAAATTCACATGCAGATATTTGTTTATCAAGATTAGGCTTTGATTAAAGAGGGACGATTCTTTAATCGATTTCTGTTGAATGATTGTCCTCTGAAGCAATGGAAACATAAATCCTGTGCCTGTGTGGGTCTGTCTGTTTATTGAAGTGTGTGCACTCTTGCTCTATGTATGTGTGTGTCCATGCTCTCTCCATGAGAACCAGCCCTCTGGCCTTCCAGCTGAGTTCACAGATCCAAAGTCGAGTTAATCTGGTTTTACCTTTAGCCCCAAAAACAACACAGGAGTAATCCAGGAATAGCTGTAATCAACCATGAAACCAGTGATGGCTGCATGCTAGCTGGGGTCAGGGAGCACAATCAGAAGGCGACCTGGAGAGAACTCTTGGACATTGAACTAATAGAGATTTTTCTGGATGTGATCTGACTATCTTCTGTCATACAGGTTCTCTATAACTGCTATACGTTTAGTCTTAGAGTTTGTGACAAGTTTAATCTTTCTTTTCCTGATTTTTGCTAAAACCTCCTCACAATTTACCTTTCACAAACATTAATTTGATGAAATTGTAAAGCCAAGTAATACTGCACACAATGGAGTCCATTGCGTTTTCCCTACGGTGTCTTGTGTGCTGGTGTTTTTGGTAACAGGTCAAAGATTCTGTCTGGTTGATGTCGAATGTCTGGAGTGGCGCAGTCTGGACCTCTGTCAGTGAATCCCTGTCTCAACACATTCAGAACAATTATATAAGGAGGCCTGGGATGCTGAGAGGCAGAAAGAGAGACGAGGGCAGGAGTGAGATAAAGATGAGAGAGTGTACAAACAGATGAATAAATGAGTTAAGTGGAGAGAAGGGAATTTGTGCTTTCACCCACCCACCCCTTCCTGTTGGACAGTTGAGTGTATGCTATAAGTGCTCTCCCTCTTCTCCTTATGCTTCACTGCTTCTCCACTCATCTCCCAATAGAAATTGCTCTGTGGCATTAAATATGTAAAATTAGCATTTTAAGTAGAACACATTTCTGTGTCGTGCCCCACTCCCCCCACTCCTCCCCTCTGCCTGCTGCCCAGCCCTGAGCGCATCAGCCACACAAACTCATGCATGCATATGATATGCATTTGGTCATCTCCATGGTAACACTTGTGGGGGAGGGGAGGGGCTCAGAGATAGAAGGATAAAATGGTGTAGTCATTGAAAATAGATCAGGTTGTATTTATTTTTTATTTAGTGAGTTTATTCATGGAATAAGTCACAGTGCTCTGTTAATGTGAAACGCTATGTACTCTATATACACACATGTCATTTTGGAGCTCACACTTTTCCATTCTGGCTATACAGACTCAGATGTAGCTTAACTCTTCCGCCTGCTGTTTGTAAATGTTTTACTGTTATCTTCTGTTGAAAGCATTATAGGTTCCTCTGGAGGTGGATATTTTTAGACAAAGTCATCCTGCTTTGCAGTATCTTTGTCTTTTGACATAGACGCATAGTTGTGAGTAGTAAGAATACAAGTCACACAGAAAAGATGAACAATTAACTTTTGCCCTCACAATTCTGAGTCAAAAGCCAAACATTGTCTCTGGAGAACTGGCCTTTGGTACCCCAACATCCCAAGTCCACCTCTAAGTCTACAACACCTAGTGCAACAGTGATACACACTATTCTTTGTAGTACAAGGGCATTTAGTGTTTGTAAGTTACATCTTTTATTTGTCTTATATTTTCTATGTAAAAGATTATCTTAACTCACATTACAAAAGAAGATTAATTTTAGCTCTGTTTAGAAAAAGAGAAAGATCAGTAACATTTGCTTTACAATTCCCCGATTGTCAAAAAATGGCATTTTAGAACATATGTGTAAAAAGAAAATGTTAGTACAATAATTCCCTTTTTTATTCAACCATAAGAGTTACGTATGGTAGGATGAACGTTGCTTTAAACAGTTTTGAAGCACTTATTTTTTCCCCCATTGTGTACTTTGTTGTAGCACCGTATTCTAACTTCTGTCTGAAATGCTTACTTTCAGCTCCTGACTATTTAATCTCATCTTTCCCAAAAGTCCAGTCTGCTTTGATTGATCAGTTGAACTCACAAAAGTTAGCCAGCATATAAATGAGTAGCATAACCGTGTCAAAGCTGTTGACTGCTTTCAAAATTGAGCCACATTTGAATGATATTCTGTCATTTGTTATTTATATTTGTCACACTAAACCACTGGCATAGTGCTTGGCTAAGGGGCAGCTTCTTCTCCCACTGACTCTAAAATGATTCCATTATAAGTAAGGCACACCTTCTGTTGATGGCAAGCTTGAACCGAAGAGTAATCATGCACTCCTGTCATTTCAGGAAATGGCAATCCAGCGGTTTGGAATCATTATAATCATTATAATGGAATCATTTTAGAGTCAGTGGGAGAAGAAGCTGCCCCTTAGCCAAGCACTATGCCAGTGGTTTAGTGTGACAAATATAAATAACAAAGGAAAAGATTTAGCTATGAAAGATGCACTTCAGGCAGTTACACAGTAACATTTTCTATAGATGAGAATATGTATGTTTGAGTTTAAGAAATTATGATTTTTTAAAACCTAGTAACATTTAAACAACGAAAGCTATATAACAGATCTAAAGAACATGGAAAACCTTGTAAAAGCACAATACAGACACTACTTTTTTTCTTTCTTCATTTCTACTCTTTGGTTAGGTTAAAGCATAATTACATAATTACTTTTTTAGTAAAAGATCTTTCTTGCTTTGGTTTAGACCTTTTTGAAACATTAACCAAATTAAAGTTTGTCATTTTTCTACCATCGTATGTATGATTGGTTGCCTAAAATGGAACAGCACTAGGAAAGCAAAGCTATAAATGGCAAAGATATATTACTAAAGTATATATGACTCACAAATGAATGTATTGAGAATGAGCTTTAGCTGTATGGGAGCATAATTTTCATGAGATCGGGCTGACTGATGACAGATAAGTTAAAATGTGTTCAATTTCTCGCCTTAAAGCAGCAAGGTCATGTCTCAATCAGCGTAAATCAAATGGTATTGGATTTTTCAGCTTTTTCTGCTCCAGTTGCAACTGTGGTTAATGGCCAATCAATAGCAGTTAACAGCAAGATTATCATTTAGCAGCAGCACCAGCAATTAGCTGTACTGCAGGAGTAGACTGATTACTGATCAGAAGATGATTGTCTGCCTCAAGGTCTGCTGCATAGTGAGAACCTTCTCAACAAGTGTAAATGTGTGTTAATTTCTTTTTCTTTTTTTTTTTTTTACATTATTGTAGTACGAACAAGAGCCTTATTATTGACCCAATATAATACAGATTAATTTTTTGTTTTACTTTTGGTACTTCTTAAAGTGTTGCAGTCGAAAGGGATATCCTTTGACTTTTCAGCATTCTGATAAAACTCACAAGGCCTAAAAAACATCTCAATGTTCCAGTGGAACTTTCTAGTTTTGATGATAATTTAGCGTAAAAGGTTAATTATGAGTACATGCAGCCACAGTCGTGTGGAAAATTGATTTGAATGCAGTCTTTTGGCATTCGTCATAATGAAATTATCACCATTAGGGCTGCATGATTTTGCATAAAATGAGAATCACGATTTTTTGGCTTAGAATTGAGATCACGATTCTCTCATGATTTTCTTTTCCAGTATAAATATTTATTGCACGTATTAACTGCACATCAACTTCGTAACAGTTGAGACTGAACATAAAAACAATAAATAAACATAAAAACAACAAATGTCTCACGTTTTGTTGTTGCTGCAAAATGTTGTACTGCTTGAAATTCCGTCTCCACCGTTGCTCGACACTGCGTGTATAGAGCAGGTAGTGCAACAATAGAAAAATAGTTGCGGGACGG
>NW_005187466.1:2814988-2816606 GCF_000239375.1 Pundamilia nyererei | reverse complement strand
AAAAAAAAAGACTTTGTTAATGTCATAATCGAGTGTGGACTCAAATGGTGTCTCTGCTCAGCCCTCAGTTGCTGAACAAATACCCTGGTAGTTCGTGCTATGGATACACAAGCAAATGTTTTTTAAACGTACGCTTACCTACATTTTTACGATCGTAACAAGTCGAAAATGTCTAGAATCTTGAATGTATCACCACAGCATCGTGACTGGCTCACATATAAACATATTTTGGGTGTCGATTGGCTTTTAATCATTTCAAAATCTTCCATAAATTGGAATTCATAATTTTTTGAGTGACATGTTTCCTTCTTAAATAATGGTTCTTGTTTTTGTTAATCGTGGTTTGTATTACATTCTATATATTAAAGGAAAATGCCTTTCTGCCATGTTCGATAGTTTCATAGTGCCCCATCTACAAAGCAACGCTTCTGTCAAACTGTCTCTAAAATAAGCAAAGGGGGCAACTTCCTCCTGCCTATTGTGTATAGGCTGAAAGGAAAAAGCAGAAGAAGAGTGAAAGTAGTGTGTGAAGTAATTTTATGCTACTTATGTGTCCAGTGCACAGCAACACACACGCGTGCATGTAGACGCTCACCATGTGTTTCTGTTTTATTCTGTTTGTGCGCACGATGGCCTCCAGCTTGGCTCTCTGTATGGGAACCAGGTACTGTGGACGAGATCATTACAGCCTCATTCATTAGTCATCATTTAACTTCTGATTTGCCCTCTGTTCAGCTCAATGCCACTCACAAGACTTCTGCTGTCCCACATTAACACCCATCAACACACACAATCACATACACGCACACAGACAGCAGTCATCCTGCTCTTAGAAAACTTGTATCTTTTTGTTGTGTTTCTCTGTTTTTCCATATTTCCACATACCGTCCTGTTTCAAAATATCAAAATACTTCAAGGATCCAATTCACTCTCCAACACCAAAGAAACCCTCAAAATAAACTTTGGCAGGCCTTTCCGTCCTGAGCGCCCACATAATCAATCATAACCAGGGCGTACAAATTCATCAGCTTGGATCCATTTTGCCGTAGTTAGAGATCAAAAGGTTGCCAGTTGACTATAGGAAGTCCAGGTACTAACCCAGACTAATTCATCTAACATGGGAGAGATTTAGCCCCCTGAGGAGATGAGGACATGGTTTTTCTCCATCACACTGCATATCTTCGATGGGGCTCGAGGGCACTTACTCTTGCCACAGCATATCCTGTACACCGTTTAACATTCCATTGATCAGATTAATTGCAGTTGATTGTGTCCTGTTTGAGGAAGCCTGTGAAAGTACACGTTTAACTGAACTAATTAATAAGATGTACCTAGATACAAAACAGCATACCTGTTCTTCTTATGGGGCCCCTTGATTATGATCTTTGTAAGACGGAAAAGAATGATACCAGTGTGATATATGGTTCATGAAAATAATTGAAATAATTAATTGTTCTATGACGTCTTCACTTTGGTTTCTGTGGAAAATAGGGCTGGCCACCTTTCTTGCTTTGTACTAGATTTTGGCTAAAAAATTGGTTTTACTTCATTTCTTAGTTTTTCCTGCTGGTTTGCCAAAGTCTTTGAAGCTTCCTGTCAACTTTGTCATTTATTTGGG
>NW_005187466.1:2805123-2814909 GCF_000239375.1 Pundamilia nyererei | reverse complement strand
CACACACACACACACACACACACACACACACACACACACAAGCTTTACATTTCTCTGCAATTATGAATAATTGTGACTGTTGAAATGCCCTGGTTCTCTTCATAGCTCGAGGGGGCAGTCACCTCTGCCGCATCGGTTTCAAGTGTGCGTATGTTCTCACTCGTGCACACACATTTCACACGTTCAGTGAAAGGGCAACATTCAGGAAGTAGCAGTGCTTTGAAGACAGCAATTCATGTTTCCAAGCGTGGAGCACTTATTGGAGGTCAGACCAATGGTCTATTAGCGCCCTCATATTCATTACAGAGGGTTAGAGGCGAGAGTCCCAGGGAACGGCAATACCCCCTAGTTACCGTAACCTCTGGACTCAGGATGTTTTTCTGTTAGTTTTTGGTTGTTACCTCTTGAGGAAGAGTGATTCAGAGTTTGGGATTAAGTTCAGTAATTTGTTTTAGTTAAATCCCAAATTGGTGTTTAGGGGAAGACATTATTTTAAATGTTTGTTATATTATCTGATTTCAGGTTTAAATTTTTGTATTCTCTAATAACAGAATGTTGTGCCTGTAGTTTATAAATAAAAAGGAGCTAGAGGCAATGGCTATTTCAAGAATATTTGAAAGACGGTGATGAAAATCATAGTGATGATTATTGTCCAGACATGGAAGGAAAAGCAATTTTCAATTCACTGCCTGAGGATTAATGCCAGTGAGTATTTCCTCGGTGTGCTTTAAGTGATTGTGAATGTCCTCCAGCCTGATTTTAATGTACCATTACTATGCAGTAAAATATATGTGCACCAACTTTTTTGTCTCTGTTACATGCTTGCGAACATGCCAAAATATACAATGCTCAATCTCGCATGGCTATGGAAACGAAAATTCATACAGATCAAACATGCACACACACCTTCTGATCCCCTTTAGGGAGGTAATTCTACACCACAGGCCGGAGCACATATCCTTACTGATGCTGTATCACCTCGAAGTCTGTGTCTGTGTGTTAAGCACAGATGTCAGTTTAGACTAAGGTGATCGGCCCATTCTAACGTAGCCCCGGTCCCACGGGGGTATCCCAGTGTCCTGTTGTCCCGGTGTGGGAAAGCAGAGTGTTGGATGGGGTATCCCGTAGCGCCTGACTGGCTCCTGGGCAGCAGACGGCTAAATCAGTCACAGATTGGATTATGAACGGCGAGTTATGAACACATCTTTCTTAGATTGCACACACAGGAAAACGCACACTTGTGAATGTGTCAGTGCTATTTATTATGACTCCTATTACGATGTAGCCAAAACATGCGTATCCGCACTAAGATTGTTAATGCCAGTTAACGCCCTTTCTCGGTGCTTTACGTATTACACTGTGTGTAGTATTTATCTTTCTTTTATTCCCTGTCCTTGGAAATTTTGTCCCCTTCTCTCCATCTCTATTTCTTCATTCTTTCTTTTTTCCCCTTTCTTCTCAGCCCTTGGGTCAAAGACTCAGTTTCAAAGTGTTGATCCTCATCTGAAATCTATTGCAATCAGCACAGGACTCGACATAAAATACATGCCTGTGAGATCTGATATGCGTGTGTCTGTGTGCATGTGTGTTCTGTGTTCAGCGGGTTTTATGTTACAATTTCAGTCCAATATAATCAATAGAACACCTCGTAGAGCAATTGTGAAACATGTAAGATGATACTTTGTTTTACATTTGCATTTTCTCTGTGGAATGTCATTTGATGTCTTAGATATTAATATAAAAAAAAGAGCTTCTGTTTTTAAAAATATATTTGTTTTGCTTGGTGACATTTACACAAACAAATTAGGCAAGTAAATGTTAGCATGTATGCATTCTGAAACATCTTTACTTTGCAGTTAATTTCTTTAAAATCTTAAAATTTTAACAAGAAAACCAGAAAGGAAAAACAAAACTCGCTAACATTCGAGAGGTTTTAAAGTCGAAATAGACGAGCCATTGTTGGGTGGATTATTTCTCAGCAGGGCTATTTCAGCTGTCGTCAACCTCAGTAAGAAGTTATTATTTAGATTATAGTAATTTCTACATCTATATTGTTTTTAGTTTGTTTTAATGTGGGTTTAGAAGCTGTATGGGTTTATTTGTGAGAGTGCCCCTATGGGGCTCTTATGCCCCATGCAGGGTTTTGAGTATCCGTCCTGATGACCAGGAGCTGATAAGGTGAGTGTAGTTGTTGTCTATCATCACCCGGGATGAAACATTCCTTTCTAATAGTTTGGATCAGGCTCACAGGCTGTTAACACAGGTAAGGTAAAGACACACAGACCAATGTTACCTCTGTGTGCACTGGATAAAAAAAATGTGGACTCAAACAATCTGCGCTTTCTGTATTAGTTTTTGACCAATAGTATTTTCTTTATTCATAAAGTTAGAGAAATATTTTCTTCAGCTGATCTTTTGGTAAAAAGTATAGCACTTTCCTTCAACATGCAATTAAAGCTCTTTAACTGGTCAGCGATCCCTTGTCAGAAAAATAATCTTGACATGACAGTCTAATTCATCAATAGCGTCCCTGGCAAATGAGCTGTCTTGTGTTTCTAAAAGCACAAGTAGAGTTCTTTGTAGTCTTTGTCCGTGATCATTCGGCTCGTGTGCCAGCCAGGTTAGAAAAAGGCAAACCCGTTCTCTACATTGTTAACAACATTTAATCAAAGCTCAATCAAAACAGCTGCCTTTTTTCCAGTCCCAAGCCGGAGGTAAATTATGTCTATTGGAGGACGTCTTGTCTCTCTCTGCTGACAGACGACCAAAGAGAGAGCTCTGTATTCTTATCTTCATCTAACCCTCCCGTCAAATCAACCTGCACATGAAAGAGAGACTAGAAAAATACCCCCTGAACTAAATTGTGCTGTACTTTGTAGACTGTAGGAACTTAATAAGAATAAAAATGATCATAAAAATAATAATATTAAAAACAAATTTTAAGTTTTCAAATGTTTCTGAAAACTAAAATGTGTTTGGATTATATTTGGCATTTTGTTGGGTTCTTTTATTACCTTTATATAAACAGGAGAGGGCTCCTGGCTTAACCAGGACAGCTGATTACACTACAAATAAAACATTACTTTGTTTTTTGACACTGATTTTGAAGTTATACTTTTTATTTTCAGCTAATTCACTTCAGCACAAACAAGAAATGCATTGGTTTCATGGCAGATAGTATTACCCATATGGGAACGGTCAGACTTGGAGCTCGAGTTCCCAGCCCATATGCTGACCACTCCGAGTATCAATCACTGCATCTAAATGACTTAAAAGAACCATATTGATTACCAATAGAGCATCATAAATCAAGACATAGACACTGGGCTTTTTTTCTCCACTCACTGGTGTGCACACGCGCACACATTGGCTTGCACATACATGTACTTCATGAAATTGTAACAATAAATCTGGAGGATGGGTTTTATGGACATGGAGATGCAGATGAAGTAATCTGATAAACAATTAGAGACAAAGAATCATTGGAAATGTGTGATGAAAAAAGATGAATGGTTATTTCAGTATGTTGCCATTTAAAAGTCAATTTGCCACAACAGGCTAGGATCAACTGTGCTTTCATTTTTCATTCCGCATACAAAGTGATGGGTTTGTCTCCTTTTGCATTTGCTCTTTGTAATGGGACACATGTTCCTCTTCTGCTTGGCCAGAGGGCATACATGAAAACTCTGCAGCGATAAGTGCATTTCATTCTGGAAATGTGTTTTTCTCACTTATTTATTCATCCCCACAACACCCTTGCAATATTGATTGAGTCAAGAGTCGCATAATTTTTTTAAGAGCTTTTAGTTATCCAAAAAGGAGGAAATGTCTTTTTTATCGTTTAAGGTCAAATCCAACTATATTCACGACGGAGGGACCTTTAGTTCTTTTCTTCTTCTTCTTCTTCTTCTTCTTCTTCTTCTTCTTCTTCTTCTGGTGTGTGTACTATTTAAGTTGGGTTTGTTCTTCGCGTGTGTTTTCAGCTTAAATTTCACTTTCTCCTTTATTTTCTGCCTCCTGGTTTGCTGTGTAAGTACAGGCAGCGCATTTCTGAAACAACAAACATGACATGCACTGTGCAATAAAAGTATCCCATCTAATATTTATCACTAAACTCTAGACTCTGTGAATTGAGCTGTGTTCTGCCACTCGATTTAGTGTGAAGATGGAGAGAGTGCTGCACACAGATGGTATTTTTAGGTGTTCTGACTTGTTCAGTGTGCTCACTGGAAAAAGGCAAAGCAAGCTGAGATTTGACTTGTTTTGTGTGGTGTAAAAATGAGAGATTGTTTTAGACCAAACGAAAAATGACAAAGCTGGCCCCGATCTTTCTTATTGAGATGCACTAGTCCATTTCCTCTCGCTTTGCGTCTGCTTCTACTGAAGATAGCATTTTCCAAAACTGCAGTACATACATAAATGTGTAGGGTTTTTTTTTTTTAAACCTCAAGTATTTTATTACATAGTTAAGCACTTGATGTTAGTTAGAAAGGAGTAATGACTTTTTGAGATGCTGCCTTTAGTTCTATAAAAAGGTGCGTGGTTGATTTGAGTGTTCGTTTTCAAAATAAAAAAGTATGTTTCCAGCTGCAGCTTTGTATTGTTAATCATTTATGTTTCAGTCAAAAAAATAAATAAAAAAGACTATATGAGGTAAACAGGCTAGATTTCAGCAAAATTAGCCATTTATATCTGTAGTCCAAAGGAATTTAAAATAAATATAAAATAAGAGATGGTGCACATTGATAAAATAAAGAATGCAAACTAAAATGATCACAGATCTGGTCTGTCATAAACCTTTGAAAAACTTTCTAAAACACTGTTCACTTCATTTGTGCCTCGGTCATGCAGTAACCTTCAGAGCGCACTAAAGTCCAATGCTTTTGTTTTTGTTCAGAGCTCTTTAAAAGATTCTGTGAGTGGAACGCGATTCCTGTTCGTAAGCCGGACTTTGTATTTTGTATTAGATTACTTGTTGACTCTGACTTCATTTATTTTTGTCTTATGTGTATTCCTGTTACATTTGATTTGATGATTTCTGTCATTTTGTAAATGTTTGCCTTCTCAGTCAGGTCTCTCTTTTTATAACAGATTAGAAAAGCCCCTGGGGATTAAAATCGCTTTCAATCTGAAGGGGCTTAAATAAAGGTGGAATAAATAAAAATATATTAAAAAAAATAGGATATGTAAGCATTATTTTATTAGAGTTGGTGGCCATTCAATTTTTGTTGCTGTCTTAGTAATATCTTGACAGTAAGGAAAATATATATATTTTTAATTAATCAGCCAAAGAAAGGTCTCCTTCACCAGTTTAGCTCAAATTTAAGAAGATATTACATAAGTGTCATACTAGTTACTAAATATTTAAATGAATGACTTCAAATATGTGTTGTTTGGTAAAGCTGTCTGTTGTAAAAAGAAACACCGTCTGGCCTTTAATCATTAAAATAATTAAGAATGGCATTTAAATTTTTGGCTGTATGTAAATTTAAAGGCAGGCAAGTTAATATTGCTCCTCTAGTGTGGTTTGTGAACACTCTAGAAAAGACTGAGGCCTGGCAGCAGCCATGGGATGTAGGTAGGTGTGTTGGAGATGTACTTACTTACAACTGGCACATCAGCCTGCTGCCAGACAGTGATAAAACAAAGTATTCAGAACTTGAAAGCCAAATGTATTCCCAAACTTATTTGATTGTCTTGCAGTTTATAAAATATTGCAGAATTACTATTACAATACGGTTGTTATCTTAGGCAATGACATGTAATAGAATTTTATTGTGAGTTATTTTATGATTTACACTCCTCGTGTACCTTACAACTGTACTTAAGTACTGCAGTAAATACACCATGTTAATTTACACCATCGTTTCCAGATGCTAGAGGACATCTTTGTAACCTCATTGCCCAGCCATGCCTCAGGAGCTCTTCAGGCAATACATAAATATATATAAAATATATTCAGCAGAGGTGGACATGATGTTTTGGCTGATCAGTGTGCTTTGTCAATCTACCTCACCCTTCTCTGACAATTGTATCTTGTTGGCACTTACTCTGTTTAATAGTTCCTCACTTTCTCCTCACTCTGTCAGTGGGGATGAGAGGATTTGGCAGCACTTTCTTCAGGCAAACAGAGCCAGTCTCATTAAATTTGCATTAAGTAAAAATACACACATGCTCCTCCACACAAGACCCACAACAGTGCATGCACACATTTATAGAAGTCAGTATATCTGTCACGTGCTTGTATTTGCATTTCACTTTTGTGTTATGCAACATCTGTACTATCTATTGCTGTTTCTATAAAAATGAATAAGCCTTTATACCACCATAAAGTCCCTAATAAAAGTGAAGAGTATTTCCAAGTTATAGACTGTTGCATTTATTGCTTCTGTTATTAATAAGACTGCATCCATTTCTCCAGTTCCTGTCTTGTAGTTTTCCTCCATCTGGTCTCTTTTACATCTGCTGTCCACCCCCCCTCACTTTTCCTCTTCTCTCTCTCTCACTCTCTGGTTATACTGTCCAGGTCACTGCTCTCCCATGTGGAAATGTGAGAGTCAGTCACTCTTTTGCCTTTTCCTCTCAGTACTCTGCAAGCCTGCATGCTACAGTAGTTAAGGACAGTTTCAGTGTTGGCTTTTTTAAGGTGAAGGTAGCTTTGAAAATAGGTCTTAGTTAATGGGAATAAGAAATGTGAGGTGAGTTATTATCAACTACACAGTACTTATTTTGTATTGATAGTTTAAGCTTGTTGGTGTCAAGAACACATGAGTATTGATTTTAAAAGAGTTGTTCTGTCAATATTGGCATGATAAGCAGGTAATCTGACTATGCTAAAGAAAATGTTGTCATTAGGTCAGACTTTAAATTGTCTATAACAAATTTGTGGAAGAAGGAGTTGTTGTGGAATTGAGAAATTGTGAGAACGGCCCTCAGAGATTTTTTCATGATTGCACACAAATGCACCAGATGGTAAGTGATGTCACTGGTATAGAATTTACACACAAACAAACAAACAGAAAACATTTTTAACACCTTAGCCAATAGTAGGTGCTACATTTTTTTGGGGGGGGGAAATACTTGCACTGGCAGAATTGCTAGTGTAATCAAATACAGACAGTTAAAGTTGTAAAAATACATTGAAGTGTTTAGTTCAGTCTACTTTCAGCTGTTCCACATGTTTGATTTGGCAGAGTTTTTACACCAGATGCCCTTTCTGTGTCTCCGGACAGAATCAAAGCAGGGATCTTTGTTTGTTTGTTTGTTTGTTTGTTTGTTTGTTTGTTTGTTTTATTTGTCAAGCACACGTTAGCCTACACACCATAAGAGGCATGTGTTGAAATTGTTATTCATTTTTGATAAAACTGCACTTCTTAAATTAAATACACAACTAGTTTCACAATTTGTGAAGGTATTAAATAATGTATTAAATAATATGATCATTAAAAGGCTATACTCAAACACATAGGGTTTCGCATTTATATAACAGCAACAAATTGCTGCTATTATGGATAAAATTCAAGTATCAGATGATGGGAGACATTGTCATTGGTGGAGCTGTGTAAGGTTTTTGTGTTGTGTTGCATTAGTAGCACCAAATGGGAGTTAAGCCATCAGGAAGTGGTATGGTAGAAAGGGTAGAAAATTTGTGTTTGCACTTATGAGAATTACTTGAGCACAGGTCAGCCACTTTTGTTGTAATTCAGGCCAGTAGCATTTTTCCTTAGAGTAATTAGTTATATTAACTCAGGTTTTGTTTAGCAAACAGACAGACAAACACTGGCAAGTAGGCACACATACAGATGCCTACAAAAATACATAAAGTCACACACAGACTACAGAGGCAGATAGTCTGAAGACTTGTAGTCCATTCTATGCTCCAATTTAAGCGTCTGATCTGAGCAGAGCAGACAAGTGAGAGCAGTGTGCCCTAGAGTCATGTAAAATGCAAAGGAATATACTACTCTATTAAAACCTCCTGATAGCAGAGACAGGCTACACACACACACACACACACACACACACACCTATACAGACTCACGCTCGTGTTTGCACACACAAGTGGAATGCTCTTAAACTTACTGTTCAGTCTTCTGCATCATAACATCTAGACACTAGCACTCAGCAGTACTTGCTTATGAATGGAAAATATTCCCATTAACTGCCTCTAGGTTAGAGTGTTGTAGTAGAAATATTAAGTGCTTTATGACACACTCGGTTAATCAGATCTGGGGACTTGTATGGTTGTTTAATTCCAATTACGTTAGAGGGAAATCTGTTTCCTCGACAGATAGAGAATTGACCTAAATTCAAAGCTGCAGTTTGTTAACCATCTTCCTGGCACCTCCCCGTCCCCACTTGTCATCTGGTATCTCCTCTGCAACACTTTAGAGTGCACTCCTAAGTGTACTTAACTCTAGCAAGTCCACATGTTCTTGTTATATTATTAAACCCTCCCAAAAGACTATCAAGTTTTTATTATGCCTGCTGCTAGAAGTTGGTTATTTCAAAAAATTTGTCTCAGTTCTGTTACCCCAAACGACACTTTAAAACACTTTAGTTATAATCTGCCCCTAAATCACAGAACAAAATATTTACTTCCAGACAGGGTTATTTTTTCTGTCTGACTGCAAGCGGCAAAGTGCCGGCAGTAGTTCGACTCTCAAAAGATAGATGACATCTTCCTTTATTGTTGTTGGGAGATCATTCTGTGAGACTTGAACATTATTATTGATAGACAATCTTGGCGCTGCAGGGCAAAAGTTGTTTATGTCAGCTTCAGTCTCCTGTTCATCCCTTTTCTGTCTGCTTAATTGGTGTGCAATGTAGTGATGAACATGGCATTTCAGTTGCCTCGGTGTGCCAGGGTTAACCAGGGTTACATCAGTGCTTTCTGGTGTTTAACGATTCATTCCAGACTGAATTAAAACAGAAAATTCACACGAGCATGCCCGTGCATGTACATATCATGAAATATTCCTTCAGGCAGGTGACCCAAACATACCTCTGTATGTATACAAACACAGTTGAGGCTGATCCCAGGTAACTATATAAACGATACATGCCTGAGCTCTCCTGAGATTTCGATGTAACTATTTTTGGAGTCTGTGCTCATCTCGGCTCATCTCTTCTGACTCTCCGCTTACAGGCGGCTCTCTCTGTCTCATGCTTGCCTAAAATGCTTCCCCACCCCAAGCCACTTGTTTATCAGTCTGTTTGTTCTTGTCAGGCACAATATGTTCTCCCTCAGCAGCAGTCTACTCAGTTATTCTTCATCTGGCCCCTGGGCTGTTCTTAGTCAGCCTGTGTCCCCAGACACCTCTCCGCTGACCAATGGAGTGCTTTAACTATTTATGGCTGTTAGGTGTAGGCTTCATGCAAATGAATTAGGTAATGGGGCTGTATAGGGGACTTCAAGGGAAGCCAAATGTTAAAGCATTTTGTAACCCCTTACTTGAGCAAGAGTGTTTTGCAACATCACATAGGAATTATGAAGTTATTATAAATGCAGATGCTTTTCTACAACCATGTTTCCAAAAATGTTGGAATGCTAGGGTCAGTGAAATGAGAATTCAGGGATTCGCAAGCATTTTAAACTTACATTTAATTGAAAATTACAGAGACAACAAATGTAAAAACCTATCTTGGTTGTGATGAAAGTCCTAACTTTTGGAAACAACATTGTATGCATAATATATACAGTGGGGCAAAAAAGTATTTAGTCAGCCACCGATTGTGCAAGTTCCCCCACTTAAAATGATGACAGAGGTCAGTAATTTGCACCAG
>NW_005187466.1:2786343-2805103 GCF_000239375.1 Pundamilia nyererei | reverse complement strand
TATAAGCTTTTTGATGTACTAGAAAAATCAAGTAAAACTGATCCTAAAGGTATTTGCTAAAAGCATCTCTGCAGTATCCCAGTTGAGGCATCACAAATGGAACATGTTTGGAGGTTTCCGGACCAAGAGGAATTTTCCTTTTTTCATTTCCGTTCACTTGGGATGAGATTTCACACCATTAGCCCACCAATCCCCCAATACCCCCTCCTCACTACCACTAACCCACCTGTCTCACACCATCCCTGGACCATGAATTTTTCATACACTCAATCTATATTCATTATAAAACACATGCCCATTGCAATACGTGATCAAGAGGACACAGAGCTTTTAGTTATTCATCTTATTTATTTATATTTCTTTCCTGAAGGCCAGACGTTGGTTTCTGTCCTTATGTGCTGATTGCCAGCTATTACAGAGCACTTAGTGTCCCGAGAACTGGCCAGAAGGGAGCACAAGCCTCAAAAGATCCACTCATTTCACAGCTAAGAGGTGTGTTGGGAGGCAACAGTGAGTTATCACAACAATTCTAACAACTACACTCATGTTAAAGAAAAATACAACTCAAACTGGATTTAAAAAAAGGCTCAAGCTGTCCCGTACAGGATAATAATTTAGCTCCCATAACACAACAGCTCTTCTCATATTCAACGGATTAGTTTTCATGCAAATTTAATATACACTCCACATATATTATAGTCTCTCAGCTCCTCTTATGTACCTGTTTTCCCTGCCTGTGGACGTTGATGTTTCTGTGTTACATGATGTTGTTTTACAGGAATGAGTTGTTAGCTCCATGCCCAACCCTCTAGCTTGGAGGACCGGGTTCAACCTTTGTCTGGCTTCTTGCCTTTTACCTTTCCAGTCTGATTAGAGCTGTCATGAGCCAAAGCAACGGCTGACATAGTGCTCAGGCACCTCAAAGCAGGCAAGAGACTGAGATGGGTGGACACATGTTGCAACTTTAACGTTTCACATGGGACGAAGACGACTGGCTGTATATACAGTATTTAAGATGCTTCTATATTCTTCACATACCTTGAATACTGTTTTGAGCTGTTGAAAGGAGAACTTCATAGTCCTTTAAGCATGTGATGTTTACTACACAAATAATCACATATTCCGATAACGATATGTCTGTGCACATCTTGAATTCACAAATAATGTTGAATTACACCGTTTTGCTATAACTCTTAACCATCTACTACCGAGGAACTCGTTACACACGGCTGTGTCCACCTTAACACCTGTTAAGCCAGCTTCACTGCTCTAATGCTTGTGCTGCTCTTTATTTTAGTGAACTTCACTCAAACTGGACTAAATGTAAAACTAGAAAATGATCATTATGTCTGAGTCTGCACCCAAGCAGATATCTGTTGTATCGATGTAGAACTCCACAACATCTCTAACTCTGAGATGGCGTTCTTACTGTTTGATAAATGTCTTGTCAATTTCATCAGAATAACAGCTAAACATATGTAATGCCAATAAACTTCTTTCTTAGTGTTTCTTCATTGCACTCACTACAAGATGACTCAGTTTAAACTCTAAAGGTACCAATTTGGTTTACATGTTAGTTGCAACAAGAATTTATCTATGATAAAACAAGCGCTTCTTTTGTGTGAACTCTCTACATCAGCTAGTAAACTGGTGAGAAACACTCATAGGCAAAACACCAGAAACTGCTCCTCTAGGCTTTGTTGTTGGAGACCCAATGTGCCACAACAATAAAACTGGGAGAGCTGTTCATCATCACAGAGAAATCAGTGTAGCTTGGGCAATGACAATGCCATAACTTATTCTGCCTGTATTTTTTTACTTAATCATGTTTTTATGTTCTTATTTCATGAAGTGTTTCAATGTAATTTTGCAGTGAAATTTAATGTAAGTATTTTCCTAATTGTGCAGTTAAAATTAATTCACATAATAAATTATATGCACATTGTTAAGTTATCAGAGCTGAAGTAGGGTGTCAGTTTCACAATATTTTTGTAGATACTATTGAGAGCTATCGACTCAACACCTCATGTACGATAATGTCTGCTCAACAAAGTGAGATCGTAAATTTTTTTTATACCTTTTTTTTCCCTGGAGTTAAATTAGTTTTAGTTATTTGCTGCTAGACTACATTGTACCAATTCTTTAAAATGAAAGAGTAGCACTTTAAAAAAAATATAACCATCTGGTATTCTTCAGTGCCAACTGTGCCAAATGCGGCCTGCTGCTTTTTTCTTTGGATTATAATGATGGCGCAGATAGCATGGATTAGTATATCTTGGTGTTCCCCGTCCAATGTTTGAATGTGGGTTTCTTAGATTGCCATTTTATTGCCTAAATTTTGTTCTTTTCGCTAGCCTCTTTAAGATCTTCATAGTGGTCGGTTGTTCTTTGGGGACTGGGTTTCATTGCAGCTGTTTATTCAGCATCATCAAGTGACGCTGTAAATGGCAGCAGGCCAGTTACTCCCTGGTCTCCTGGGACTTCTTGTGTGTCATGTCACTATAGAGGCACGCAGGTCAGCTCTGCTTCATGCACACTACATGTTCTGTTCTGCTTAGATCTGCATGACCGCATTTTGTGGTACATGATCATCAAGGTGTGTGCAGGAAGCCTGAATGAACCTCTCGGTTTAAGATGTTATAGACCATCTATGTGTATGTATGTGTGCGCACGTAACAGGCTTTGAAACAGTTAAGTACAGTTGGATTATTTTGGCTCTTTGACATGTTTGGATAATATTTCTTCCAAAATAAAAGTTTTGCCAAGATTTAGGACATATCCTCACCTGTCTCATCATCTTCTACCAAGGGGAAGTAAAAAACAAAACAAAAAATATTGTTAATGCAGCAATCATACCTGAAAGAATACATTTGCAGTTAGGTTCATAAACTCTTTAGATGGTCTCATTATTTTGCTGGTTACCACAGTTCTATTATTTTCAATTTCATTTAAGCCCCTAAAACAAATGGGATGTTTTATTAATTGGTATAATTCCTATAATCTGTCAAACTGTAAACATGAACATGAATTAACAGGAGCTCTGGGGCTTATATGTGTTGTATATATGACAAATATTTGTGGTGCAAGTGTAGATCTAATGACATTTCAAAATTTTGACTGATTCAAACGGTTGTCTTGGGAAAAAAAACCCCAGTAACTACCATGTTTACAATGTAATGTTGATAAGCTTCGTTTTAGCTGTCTGGGGACCAAAAACCAGGACACTGACAGTAACGCATAAACCTTTAATTAAAACCCATGGATTAAACAGGCTTAAATATAAAATTTAATGAGTAAAATTAAGAATAAGCCATTGAAATGAAGTCCAGCCAGACTGTTGGTAATGCTGATTTGTGAAAAGATGGAAAGCAGGAAGAACGAGTTAAAAAAAAAAAAAAAAGTTAGGACACTCTAACAACTGTATTTGTTGTTAATGGACTTATATTGACTACAAGCATGAAACCACACAGAGTATTCCATGTCCGCACATAGAGGAGCTCATTCTCTGGGGCTATGGATAAGTGTTGATGCCCCCACTCTCACTCAGAGATGTCCCCCCAGACTCTGAATATCCCTGCCCTGTCTTCTGTCCTTTTCCTCCTTCCTTCTCCTCTTTCCTCTGCCTTTATCCTTCCATCGTACCTATTGATTGGCCTATAATGTGTTTTCAGTGGTAGATTAATGGCACATTATCCTGACAAGGGTGTGTGAGGGGACAGGACGTGAGGGAGAGTGTTAGAGATGATGTTCTTTAATTGATATGCTCTGGTGTGTGTGTGTGTGTGTGTGTGTGTGTGTGTGTGTGTGTGTGTGTGTGTGTTTGTGTGTGTGTGTGTGTTATATGAAACAGAAACATGAAATTAAAAACTCACATTTTTATTAGAAAATGGATGAATGGGCAGAGATTTTAGATTATTTATTTAAAAATCTAAATAAAACAATTTTTATAAATAAATGAGACATTAATCAGGATAAGGTAAGAATTTTTATGAATTTTGGCAAGTACCTTTTCACTTCGTGCAGAACCAGGAAGTTCCTTATCTAAAATCTCCATCCATTCATTCGTCCATCCATTTTCTTAATTACTCATCTGACTTGGGTTCTATCCCAGGGCTAAAGCAGACAACCACATACTGTCACACCCACACTTACAGTTACCTAACCACTGCAATTTTACAAAAAATGCATGTCTTTTGAGTGTAAGAGGAAGGAAGACTATTTGGAGGCGACCCACCCAGGCATGAACAGAACATGCAAACAAAGCAAGAATCATGTACAGACCCCAGGAGATGGAACCAAGTGCTAACCACTGCATCACCGTGCCATCCTGGAGGTAAAACTGAGTTAACAAATTGTAAGAAATATGTCAAGCCGAGTATGGCGAACACTGCAAATGTAATTAGTTCCCAGAACTTAAAAATATTACGCAAAATTGTTCTCTTTTAAAGTGCCGACTAAGTTAGGGCAACTCATTCATTGTAAGCATCTAATCACAGTGAATGAGTCATAGCACAGCTAGTTTGACTCGGGCTTTTGAAATGCAAAACAGAACTCTCAAAAAGCTGCAGCTAACCAGGATGACGCAGAGAAAACTGGTATAAATTTCAGTGTTAATGTAAACTTAAAACAAACCCATTTTCCAGCGTAGTGTCACTTAGTTCATTTAGTTCATGAGCGTTTTCACTCTCTCACTTAGCTTGGCTTACAATTAAATATTGGACACCTTCCAATGTGGTCTCGTCCTCCCTCATCCCTGCACTCTCTCGCCTATTATCTCTGTCTCTGTATCATTTGCTTTTATCTCAGTTCATCCCCTTCGGCATCATTCAATTTCCTCAAGCAATTTGCATTATGGAGTGGGGGGTGTCTAAATAAGCAGATCAATAGGCCATCAAACAGTCCTTAAGTGTGACACATACACAGATCTTGTGTCTCAGATTTCCACCTCTAACTAATAGCCTTGTTGTTTACTTTACAATGTGCTGTGTCATGAAGTTTTTGTGTAGGGTTGCCCTACAGGGCATTGGGACTCCCCAGAGAATCCATTTGCAGACTTTTGCAGTGCTGACTGAGGCTGGAGAGCACAAATAAAAATACTCTTTTGCAAATATTTTCTTTTCTTATTTTGTTTTGGCAGAATTGTTGAATGCTCAGAGGCATGAATACTTTTTCACCGAATATTATTCTTCCCCTTTAGTTTTACTTCCCTGGAAAAGTGTTGAAAATGTTTGTGACAAACCCACACCATTGCCCTATGAAGCCAAAAATAGAATTTCAGTTAAAGAAAATCTCCCATGTGAAATCTTTTGGTGACAGTCTTTTCTGTACTTTAATGGATGGGCTCTCCCATCATCCTGGGCGATGACCTTTGTCAGTTGACAGCGAGAGGTCAACAGAGGTTAAAGTAATAGGCGAGCTAAGAAAGGGGCCCCCGCCTAGTCATGCAGAAAGGAGCTGCCAGAGCTTTACACAGGCATAATGTGCGCACACATACACACACTTGGAGTTGCTCTCCATCCAACAGAGACAGCACTTCCTCACTCCTGACCAAACAGACCTCGGCTATAGAGAGGCACAGACCCATGCAGAAATACAAATGTGATCGTAGTTTTTCCAACACAAACACACACTCATCAACTGGTTCTGAGTGATCTCTCCCTCTCCCCCTCCATCTCTTTCAGTGTTACACACTCTCCTGCTCAGTCCCTCTCATTCAGTCGCAGGCGCACACAGTCGGGCTTCAGTGCGCAGATTACTGTGATGAGCTATGACAGGGCAAGAGGCGAGAGGGAAGCACAGTAAGAATGGGAGAAGAGGACAGAGTGACAAAATGAAGCGAGTACAGTGGTGGAAGCAATTAACACTTCTTATGAGAAGTACTGAACTCAATTTGTGCGTTTATGTATGTGACACATAACAAATCAAGCTGATTATCAAAGTGTTTACTTTATTCTCTACAGTCCAACAGCTGAAAGCCTTGGTGCCTTGAAGACAGCATGATCTTCTCCATTAACTATGGCTTGAATGTTAATAATATACCATTTGGCCACACCTCGTATCTTGACAGTCCGCCGTCATGTCTGAGCTGGTAGCCGCTGGGGATTGTGGGTACGGAGCAGTGTGACTCTCCAGCAGCTCTGAAACACGAGACAGCCTGCCAGACATAACAGGCCTCTTTTCTTCAGTGAACACACACACTCGATGGAGTCGATGTCTGAATCACACACAATGATAGATGTGAATGTCTCTGAGATTCCTTTATTTGCCACAGAGGATCAGTAATGAACACAGAGTGGCCTGTTTTTCTCTTAAGTAACTTCATTTTAACTATGTGATTATACCTCCGTAGAAGATAGTATAGATTACTCTGTATGATTTAGGCCTATGCTATTATAAATGTGCAGGTTAAGTGTTTCGGCAAAGTGCCCCGTGGGGGTCAAAGGGCAGTACTGATAAGGTTAGCTCACTTTCAGCTCATTCAATGCAGAGCGAGAATTTTTGTTAGTGGAGAAAATGGCATTATTGTTTTTGACAAATTATTATTTTCAATTATGTTTTCTTCTGTTGTCTGTGATGGACCACTTAGTCTAAGTCAAGGGTATTATGCTTGTGGCACACTCAGGCTCCCTGCGGGCATCAGTGAAATAACAAATTATCTTTGGTCTTGGGAAAATCATAAGATTTGAAACATCACAATGTTACCCTGTGAAACACCATCACAGTGTTTTAAGATATTTTGCAGACAAATGTTACTTGTTTTTTTTAGTAATAACACTATAAATCTTAAATCTAGATTTAATTTTTTTACATTATTTTGCATCATTTTTTCCTTTAACAGAAGACAAGTATTAGACAATGACTATCGTTTTATACCTTGTTAGGTATACCACAATGCATACTTTAAATTCTGAAAATGCATATTATATCGCCATTTAGAAAACATGTTATTTGCTGTAGTTAGGGATCATTACCAGTTACTTTCTCTTTTTATTTTCCTTCTTGTTAGCTATATAATCTAAACAGCTAAGACATCTTATCTCAGAAATAAGAACTCCAGAAAGCAGATAGCCTTGTTTCTGTTTTGGGGGAAGTGCATTAATTCACTCTGGAGTCCTGGGTGTAAATATCCCCTTGCTAATACAGCTGACACAAAAGAAGTTAACTCAAAAGGAAAGAGCCTTGGCTTGGCTTCACGGGAGTGGGTGAAAAGCTTCCCATTGTGTATGCTTAAAGTCATGCTGGAGATATGTGTGCATTGGTTTGCACACTGAGCGCTGGACAGAAGGAGAATTTAGGTAGGCTTTCTGTCATAACCAAATGGGGAAGGAGGAGCTTCACCTCATATCTACATCTGTCAGCTCTACATCTTTGGGTCAAAAGTTTTCCAAAATATTTTAGTTTCTCAGCAAGTTACAAGATTAGTCTCATGTTATTTCTCCTCTGATATAGCACATCGTAACCAAGTGTAACCTGAAGTATTTACCTACAGAAACAGAAGGGAATGTCTGAATGTGTAACCACTTTGCTTCAATGTAAACAGTTTTTTTCTTAAGGTAAAACAGAATTAGTCTCACATTGTATTGCCAATTTCATTTACTGTCATTTGTAGTTATGCCTCTAATATGCCGTGTTTTTATTCAGTTGAAGATAAAAGTGACACTTTTTTTCCCCAGACATACTGAGGTTGTTACTCCATGGTTTGTCTTTTATGACTCAGTATAATAATAATATTCAGCTGGCTGTAAGGTATTTAAAATGAATGTAGTATAAAGTACTGCCCTCCAAATTTAACAAATTATCTATGTTAGTGTGCCACTATTTTGCCTAAGCCTTGTCCTTTCACCCAGAGAGGTTAGGATACAGCAGCCTGGTGTAATTTAAAACAAATTTACATTGAGTGGTTTTTACAGAGGCCACATGTTTGCGCTTTTGCATGATTTACCTTTTTGCAGCTGTGTTTTTTATTTCTTTTCAGTCAATAGGTCCTACAGAATCCTCTTAACAAAGATATTGAGAAAATTAATTAACCAACAACTGCATCCATAGCGTATTATATACAGTTTTGTGAAACTATATACAATTTATGTCCGAAACACAAGGGTCACTGCAAAATACTGAATCAATTCTGTGAAATATTTCTTGAAGATATTTTAATTACAATTTCAATAAAAGGTGTAATGGGCCCACAGGCAAACGTGAAACAAAGTAAGAATGATAAAATATTCAGAAAAACAAAACACATGCGTGAAACAGAATAAAATGTTAATTACATTCATTTAAATACAAAGATAATTTCAGTAAAATTCAAAATTCATTTATGATATAGGAAATGCATGCAAATCGGATATAATAATTTCTTTGGTGGCTTAGGCTGCTGGATATGCTTTTGTCAATAATAATAACAATAATAAAAATAATGTAAACAATAAAATGATCTAAATTATATTGTTTTGGGCCTCCCTCGGGCTATCATTAGCGTAGCCTGAGATTGATCTGTACAGGGCAATGTGTAACAATAGGTTTCGTGTCAGGCCTCTACAAAACCCACAGATGACTGAAAATAAATAATACTAAATCCGCTTATTTGTATGTGATATGTAACTACTCCCCTGCCACTGTAGTTGCAGTCTTAATCAACAGTTAAGGCCGCAGAGCCGTCTCCTCCATCTAAACCACCTTAAATGCTTCAAAGTTGGCAACAGACCACTAAAAGTGTCTCTTTCACTGCAGGGAATTGTTAAAAGCATCATACGTCCCCTTCATACAGGCTGAAGTACTTGCTGGCGTTTGAGAAGCAGAGGTAAGGCGTGCTACTTCCCGGGTAGACCACGGGCAGAGGCACGGGCAGCAGGCATCTCCCCAGCAGGTTGCTCTCTTTGTACAAAGCCGGGAGTTGCCCCACCACCACAGGCTTTCCAGTCTCGGGGAAATCGCTAACTGGTCCCTCGATTTCGTTAGAAATTTGTCGTTTCAATTTATTCCTACGGTTCTGAAACCATATTTTTACCTGGGTCTCCGTGAGCTGCAACGAACTGGCAAGGCAGGCGCGCTCTGCGCTGCTCAGGTAACGTTTCATGTCAAAAGTAGACTCCAGCTGAAAAATCTGTCTCTTTGAAAAAATAGTGCGTGTTTTCTTTTTCGTTATCATTTTATTCTTCTTGCCTGGGCTCCCTCCTTTGTGGGGGTCTGTGGCTGCGGTGGGAGAGCTGCTGTCATCGCAACTGCTGTCCCCGCTCTCGAAGCGCGCCTCCGTCACCTTCCTCTGATTCCCGCGGCTGATGACGACCGTTTCCGTTGATCCGCTACAGTCTGTGATTAACTCTGCAATAAAATGACACTTTGATTAACCCACTGTGGTCATTACTCAAACTCTGCTGTCACGTTAAACTGAATTATCGACGAGTGCGAGCTATGCGTAAATATGAACACAGATAGAAATTGGTTCAAAGCTCTTACCACTGTCGTTGAGCCTGTCCGGGTCCTGTCTGGCTTGAGTTCCTTTCTCTTCGTGATGAAAACTGTCTTTACGCATCGCTGTGGCCAGTTCATCCTGCGATCCGGCGGATTGACAAGTGTCACAGTTACTGCCGCTTGTCTTGAGGTTGAGGATGTTGTCGATAGTGAATTTTAGAGAGGCGGTCGGGCGACGTGGTGCTTCTGCTTTGTTCATATTCTCCAAGTCGCTCCAAGTCCTCTCTTGTTTACTTCCTCGAGTCTATTCGCCCTTAACTCTAAACCGGGACGTTAATCTCACCACTTCGTCTCGATACACCATAGCAGCAGTCACTGAGCAGAGCCTGCTGGGCTGGCTGTGCTCTGTACGCGTCGCTGCTACACACACAGGATGGAGCGCTGTGTTCTTGCTGATTGGCCCAAAGAAACGTTTAGCAGTGACCAATAACAGTGCAGGAATGGCAGGGAAAAGGGGGGGGGGGCTGGAAAGTGATGTGCCTACACCAACAACCCCCAGTCTTTTCTGACTCCCCCTCATCTTCATGCATCTGCTGCGAGGAAAATCGTCCGGAGCCCTGCAGGGATTCCCCAGGATAATCAAGCAGTTTAATTTTACAGCATATACAGTAGACTAGGTACGCTCTGACACGGTTTTTTTTTTCATTGTAGTTTTCAACCCCCCTTTTTGTGAAGTGGGCCACGCAGCTACTTGAGTGTGATTTGCGTGCTCAGAGCGTTAAATATTTAAGTATTTGTCAGCTTAATATCAAATTTGACTGAAACGAGACTGGCTTAATGTAGCAGTACGTGTTTATCTGAGGAATTTGTTGACGCCCCCCCCCCCCTCCAACAAAAAAAATGAATAAATAAATAAAATCTTCTCGAATTCGGATATTAGCTTTTTGTCTTTGCAAATCGTGGCCTTGATGCATTTTCTGTAGCTTTATATAGAATAGCATTTTTAAGTAAAAGTAAAATATTAATTAGAAACCAAAAACATACTTTGATTTAAATCACGCCACATTCACAAAATCGTGACTGTTTTCAGTGAGCCCCTGTATTTTGTAATTAACGCCTATTTTATTGCTGATGGCTACATTTTTGTCATTAAAACGCTCCAGATGTAGCTAATAATAAAGCTTCCCGTTAGAGTTCACTTTGTATTAATTACGCTTTCTGTAATTTTATTACTTTTGCATATTTCATATATACTTTTTCATTTGCACCCTTTTAAATGGACCTATTTCACCTTCAGAAACGTATCTTAAGTTGTGAAAACACGTTTTTAGACGTGAATTTTTTTTTCTTCCATATTGATTAACTTACTTTCTCCCAAATGAACAGCAAAGTCTTCAGACAGCGTTTCAGTCAAATGTTTCGCTTGGCTTCTCTTTTGTATACTCTCACTGCCTCCTTTGTGCATTGTTATTATTATATATTGTAATTGTATACATGTTAGTTAGTTCACTTTAATAAAGGCACACAAGGGTTTATAGTATATTGTATAGGCGATCATGCTAAGGTTTAGCCGGATGCTACAAAAGTTCAAAAACTGCATTAAACTTAACTTTGTTTCCGGAACACTTTAAGCTTTGTTCCAAACACACTGATCCACTTCATTCCCTATATACATAGGTGTGCAATCCTTCATGATGATTGTTAGACTGGCAGAAGTAAAAGAAAAATGCAGTGTTTCTGTCACATATATGTTTACAAACAACACAAATGCTGATAGTTTGTGCTTGTTTTTTATTTATTTATTTATTAAGTGAAAAGTGACAAAGATGGAAAAATGTGTGACTTTAAATACAAAAGTTTGCAAAAATAAGTGTGTATTTAAACATACAGTATTCATCTTCGGCCTCCGCTGCCCTGGAGGCCTTGCCATGCTTGACTGTATTAGGGGTTATGCTATGCAAGAGCAGCACTCTTGTCGGAGTTTATGCACCGACATATAAAGATGGTTCGCTACTTTGTGTCATATGGACTCTGCGGACTGTCTTTGAGTGCAGACAACCTTTTCGGCGGTGTTGGAGGTTATTGCACAATTAATAAAAACGAGGTGAATTTGTGTTATTAGCATACAGTTTGATAAGTCAGTCTTTACACCAGTCCTGTCATCTGCGATCTTAGCATGCTCATTGAGTGAGCAAACGTCGATAGAGGGTAGTTGATGGGGCTGGAGAAGCTTCCCACGGTTTGAGAAACGGGATGTCCGTTTAAGCTGAAACCCAGTGCTGGTGTGGGTCCTTCATGATACAGAATTGGGACCCTGACAATCCGCTGGGTAGAGTTTGGGATTTGTGCAGCCTCTAGATCAGCCGCCAGCTGCCTCTTCCATTTATTCCTCCGGTTTTGAAACCAGATTTTGACCTGAGTCTCTGTCAGGTGAAGAGATGCTGCCAAACCGGCCCTCTCTGAGCTGCTCAGGTAGCGCTTCACATCGAAAGTGGACTCCAGTTGAAATACCTGACTGCGACTGAACACGGTTCGGGTTTTCTTTTTCCTGGCGAAAGTTGCGTCAGATGAAGCGTCTTGTTCTGTACGTGCGTCAGAAACGTTTTGCGCGTCCTCCACGTCTTCCGTGAGGTTGCTGTCGCCCGTTTTCCTGTCAGGTTCGTCGCTGTCCTCAGTTATCGGCTCAGACACAGCCGGTGAAGCCCTGTCGCTGGTTGATAATGAGCAGCATGGATCTAGTGAACCTGTACTGTCTTTTGGACCTAAAGGGAGACAATGCAACAGAAGAACTTGCTTAAAAAAAGACAATCAGACATTAAGATACACATTCTCCAAATACTCCGTTATCTTCAGTCAGATTTTTTAACTGGCTACACCGTCCTTCAAACTGTTTCTTATAGTAACTGGTTCATAGGATAATCTTCGAAGAGTCAAACTGTCGACACACTTATTGTTGCACCAGAAAACAAAAATAAAAGTGAAATTTTCACCTGTTTAAAAATCGTGTTTATTGTGTGTCGTAGTATACCCCTTGTCAAAAGTTTGGACAAGCATGGGCAAAGCTTAGGCGTTTTGACTGGATTGCATAACACATAATACATTCGACTAAGCGGTTTCAGGCCCGATTATGATACTTATTATTATAAATATAAATAAGAGTCCAACAACATCTTCCCAAATATGCTAGTAAATACTAATTAAATGTTTGGCTGTTGGTATTGATATGGGACTTTCATTACATGTAAACACAGTATGGTGATATTGGAGTTTTAAAATAAGCGTATTTGGCTGTGAACACCAAAGGGTGGGGCACTTTGTTCTGAGGTTGCATATGAGTGTCACAAATCCACCGAATGTGCGTAAAAGCGTCATGTCGACGTTCCGTACTTCGTTTTTGTTTTGCTTTGTATTCTGGGTTTTTGTGCGTAATCCGTGTGCGTAATCTTCAAGCCGTACCATGGATGTCATGACAAGCAGCCATGCCGTCAATAGAGAACGAATTTCAGACACGAAAACGTTAAGACTTGCATGTGTTTTGCAGCTCAAAAATGCCCCAGCTTTTTTCATCATTAAAAAAAGATGACTTGTAATACTCCTACTGTGGTCTATAGATAGGAGAGCTCGAATCATAGTTACAAGTGTGGGTGTCTCACTCGCCTCAAGTTTGCTGATTTTATCTAGGTTATATTTAAAAAGCAGAGAAGTGACTCGTGACTTGCTTGTATTTTCTATGAGTCAATCATATATGTGACTGAAATCCTGACACCAAAGTACGGATCCACAAGACTCATTAGGCGCATTCCGGAACACTTTCTGTATGTTTATCAAGCGAAACTATATTTTTTTAAAGAACTATATGGAAAACTTACACCAATACATTTAATATATATATTATTGTAAGATCAATAGTTAAAAATGTCTTGTTGCACTGCACACGGGCAAGTGAAAAGACCTTTAACTTATTTTAGGCACGAACTGTTGTCTAACCAATATTTAACATGTTCTCGTGGCTCGTGAAGCTGTTCTATACTTACTGTGTGGTGTTTCCAAAGCTCTAAAGTTGAACGCAGTCCCTTCGCGGTACCACTGCAACAGCGAGTCTCGGTATAGAGACCGAGCTAATGAGTTGACGTCGGGCACTGAGCCGCTTGTGTCGGTGTGATATGCGTTTAGTTGTCTTTCGGTGGAGATGTCCCCTCGACTTCTATCGGTCATCGACTCCTCTACATCCTGCCTCTTGCTCAGCAGATTCTCGATAAAAAACGACGACGCCCTCGATGAAGTGGGAGCCTGAGTGACCGTCAGTTTTTCCTGCATGATCTATCGATGTCGCGATGCTTTTACACAAGAAGTCGATGGATTCTCTTTTGATCGTGCCTCAACGCAATCTAAAGTCCAAGCAGTCATTTCCAGTGATGCTGCCTTTGCGCTGTGTTGAAACGTGTAGTCATGGCCGAGACTGTGATCCCTCGGTGCCCACAGGAGGAGAGCGAAATGGATAGAAGGAAGTAGCAGTATAGTGAAACGTCAAGTCAAACGATTAATGAGTCGAGGGCATCCAGCGATTGGACGAGCACAATAGCAAATGGGGGTTACCAAGAAAAAGAGAATCACGGTCTTGTGCGTAAGCCTCTGCTGCTACTCCGTGCGCGCGTGTGTGTGGGTTCACGTTAAGGGCCGTCCCCTCGAGGTCATCCAGACAAGAGAAGACCTCTGTTCTTGAAACAGCACTCTCTTTTTGGGCTCAATTAGGGTTCAACTCAAAATAAAGATCCGGCAGGGAAGCAATCATCCTAGAGCCTTGACCTCCCTCCACTTAGTACAGAGAAGGATAGAATTTAACTAGTCAAATTCAAATAGATTCCCCCTTTATCCAATAACTGTACAAACAGATATTATATGCATATCGTTTAATTATTTTATAGGCCTATTATAATATCTGGAAAGTATTTTACAGCAGCTTGTAGATTCTAATGTTTCAGTTATCCCATTTATCCCAAATAAAATGATTTAGTGCTCCGAATGGTAGATTTGTTTTTAACCTAATTTTTCTACACATGAGTGCACTGAACCGTGCTAAACGGCACGAGACGCTGCACCTTGAAAATAAATGCTGTCAAAGGTTATCCAAACTTTCCGCAATGGCTCAGATATTCCTGATAATAAGCATGTTTATCTGAAGCTGTGCACTTCATGGCTTTATTAAGCCCTACTACACATGATTTTCCTTACAAGTTTTGGAGTTGATCTGCAAAGATTCAGGACGTATCTAAATAAAGCTGTTTCAGCATTGGGTATCTGAGTTGTAGATATATAAATTTAAATGAATAAAGGTAAATAATGGGCTGGTGTAATAGAAGTGGATTAGTTTGAATTTGCCATTTACAAAACAAAGTTCAGTGCTTTCAAGGATTGGACTTCATCCTGCAGATTAAGAAAGGCTCATCAGTATTGGATCATCTGAAACATATAAACGAGTGCTGACGGGCGTTTTTACCCTTTTCGTTAAAATGGCAAGACATTTGAGCTTTTATTTCCCTCAATGGAGTCAGCGGTGTTGACCTTTAACTCCAGACCTCACTCTCTCTCTGTCTCTAAGTCTCTCTCACCCTCTCTCTCTCTCTTTCTTTGCCCCCCTTAAGGCAAGACTTGCCCTTTGACAGAGGATCGGTGGAACTGCTGCTCCTCAACCTAACACTAAGAGTAGACAACAGTAACGTGAACTGTGTGTCCAAGAGCTGATTCTTGCACCTGCATGTCTTATAACATGGAGTGGGCTACAAGCACTTCATACTTGGCTGATTTGATTTGTGTTTCACTGTCTTTCTCATGAGGTCACAAAGCACACTTCATTTTGTAGTCACAACTTGAAATTTTAAATTAGCCTCAGGCGTGTAAATTCTATGAGATTTAGTAAAAGAAATTTCAAAAATATTAGCAAAAGAAATTAATAATAGTATTTTATTACAGTGAAGAGAGAAAGCTAAAAAAAATCTTCAATTTTTTTAAAAAAATGATGTAATTGTGCAGTCATTTAAGTAGAAAGTTGGACTAGTTTATGTAGAAACCAGTTCATTGTTACATTGTTTTTGCTTGTTTCTTAGGTAGTAGACGTATGAAGATGTTTATACTTGGAAGTGATCATGTTAAACAAATTCCTCAAATGCATGATAACGTCTTCATTTATTAGCTTATCTAATGACCGTGAATGTTAATAATCTCAGCTTCGTCAAACGCACACACAGGATTCCCCTACACTTCTTATTAAAGCCGTCATTGTGTTTGTATAGTTTCATGTTTTTACCTCCGTCTACAACTATAATCCCACATTCTAGTAAGTATTTCATATGTTTCTTTAACTGTGTTGCTGTAAAAATGATGTATTTGAGTTTGTCAAAACCCCACATCAGATCACGTTTCTCTGTGTACACCACACCGTCTGAATGATGTGGCACCCCAGCCAGCACCCCTGCTCTGGGGGCCGACAGCCCAGACCTCGAGGCCCCTCTCTCACTTTACTTTCTCTCCTCTCTCTTTTCTCTCATCCTCCTCTGATCCTTATCCGGCTTGGCGTGCCCTTTGCTTTATAAGGCCTGCTGGCCTGCTCTGCAGCCCTACCACTCCAGCTCTGAAACACAGTTTCACCACACAAAATCATATCATCAGCATGTGCTTCAAGAGACAGCTGCATTAAATTGAGCATGTGTCTACATTTGGCGGTGGTGAGTGTTTTCCAGCCCTCAGTGCTGCCAGGGCAGTAAGCAGTGAACTAGAGTTACAGTTTGTGTTATTATTATCCAAAACAGAGGACCTCTGTGTGATGGCTCTGAGGCTAAATTAAATGGTTTACGAAAAGCAAATTGACTGTGCATAACATACATTAAATGGTGTTTAAATTTTTGTCCAGACCAGTAAAAGCCTTCTCCAGTAGATTTATTGGCTGGTGTTATTGACATTATTCTTCTATTAAGCAATAAGATGATTTTTATTTTAACATCTGCTCAGATTTCTTTTCCATCCATGGATGGAATGAAGAGACATTAAAAAGGGAAATATGATATATTTATTAAAGATTTGCATGTTTTCTTTTGCATTTTCTATAAAAGTCATGCTTGCTTCACATCACACAAACATCTGACACATATTAACCAGTTCTATTTCCTCAACAGCCTTCTGTTTTTAATTAACAACTGCCTTCATCTAACCATCTTTTTATTATTCCCTGTAGTGTGATTTTAAAGGCTATGGAGCCTACTGCCCTCAGTAACGGTTAGCAGTCAATGAAGAAGGAGATAGTTTGACCTAGTTCATTTATACTGAAGGCAGTGAGACAGCCAGGCAGAGACAGGATATATCTGCTTTGGGGCATTTTCATAGCTGTTTACATTATGATGTCTTCATAGTGACCCAGTGAAGTATACTGACCTCAGCTGACTTTTATATGAGGTGGTGCAAGCATGCACAAACATGCGCTTGCATCAATATCAGCATACAATACACACAGAGACACCTACATATATTTTGCATTTTCAATCTAAAGATATTTGTGCACAAAGAAATAACAGATAACAAAATAGTAATAAAGTTTATTAAACTGAACCACCAAGCCTTTATTCACACAGACCTACAGTCACCAGACACTTGACTTCAGTTTGTGGGGGGGCCCTCCAATGGTTAACAGAGAGAATTGCACCTTAGTGTCATTTCACTTACACAAGTTATACATCACCAGAGCACCATGAAAGGGTGAAAGTGCTTTCTAGCAGTAATTTTATAATCTGTTAAAATAGATTCATTATGCTGATCACTTAACGTTCTCCCCCAAGCTTTACATGCTGGATTTAATAAGCGAGGTGTCAAACAGATCATGTCACAAATTCAAAAGTGTCATAAAAGCAAAATTGACTCTCTGTCTCGTTGTAAAGCCACGGTACTGTGATTCGTCTGCTTTCAGAATATTTAATGTTTTATCCTGTCTAATATGAGAGTGAAGTCTTTCATCTTTTCCCATTATGATCTCACCTCTCCTCGGAGCATTACACTCTTTATCATTCTAATCAAATCTCATTGCATACCTACTTTCCTTAACAGGCGTGCCGACTAAGCCTCACTGTGCTAGCTCTGGCATTAATAATTCACTGTACATAATAAGTTGATGCTGCAGAGTTTGTTCTCATTGATATTAGCCGAGGTGAGCATTCTTGGCCAGACTGTGTGACGCCAGCAGACCAGCATTAAGTGGGCTTTAATTGCCCATAATCTCTGTTGTTCTCTTTCCTCTCTGTGGAAGTCAACAGCATATATCCTGACTGCCAGACCTTAGCAAGGCATTTTTAGCTCCGAATCAGCGTGGGGCTCGTAAAAGATTTTCAACTTCATACTCAAAGGACTTGAAATTATTTGGGGAGTTTAATACCCTCTCATTTCAAGAGGGCACATTCATAATTATACCCCAAACCAAAATGGGTTGGAACACAGTTTCTTGATTTAGTGCATTTGTGTCAGATGCCATTCAATTTAACAATACAGTTGGTTTTATATGCAGAAGACTACAAATCCAATCATTATCAGCCTAGATACAGGATCATTTTTTAATTCATTTTTTAGTGCAGGGTTCAGGCCTTTGTTAACATTCAAGTTCAGGCCCCTTTATTTCACAATGATGTTCTTTCACTGATATGCTGTGGCAAAGGCAAATAACATCAAATTATATCCAAGCAGTTTTTATGGGCAGAGGAAAATAATGAAAACTAAGCTGGACTACTAAACCTGCATGTTGTAGATTCAGTGTAGAAGACAGTGTTTTATACCTTAACTGATGTTTTCTTTTGACTAAGCTGACTAAACATGTGGAATTTCTGCTACAAACAATCAAACAATAAGAGATTAAGGCTAAACATTAAAAATAAGTGGTCACTGACAAAAACCTCTAACCAAAATAAATCTTGCAAGATTTTTTGGATGGCCTTTTAATTTATTTATATGTTTACTCCTCTATATATATATATATATATATATACATATATATATATATACAGCTGTACTATAGCTATACTTCTGGAAGAAGACCAAGAAAACCAAGAAAAAAAATTGTCCAATCATAAAAGTCAATCAGGCAAGTTTAGTTTCTATCCTCAGCTAAATCCCGAGACCACCACTGCCAATTTATCCACTTATAAGGCCTTATGTGTCTGGAGGATTTCTAACGGGAATGTCCGTTTGTTTAACCTCTTCACGGTACGTTAACCCCTGTCAGGACGTACTCATCAGCGGAGTACAAAGGGGCTGAAAAGCTGGGACCTTTTTCCGTCGGTCGATCGATGTGCTCAAAAATAAGTCTGATATTTAC
>NW_005187466.1:2755399-2786118 GCF_000239375.1 Pundamilia nyererei | reverse complement strand
ATATATATATATATATATTTTAAAAGTGCCTGGAAGTCTCGACTTCCTGGAAAAGCTACAAAAAAATAATAATTGAGACAAAATTATGGTGAATTGAGTCAGGTGGGTTAAAAATATCTCATAGTTAAAAGCCACAACCGCAGATGTATAAAAATTGAAAAGGTCAAAGTAAGTTTACTTTCTAGTGTCCCACATTTTTCTTGATATTATTCGTCAGGCAACATGAAGTCCGGATAATACGTGTATTGCAAGTGTCTTCTCTAAGCTGTGAAGTACTCTCTCGTGTCCTTTGGCTTTCTAGTTAAACCCACTAATGCCCGCTATGCGGGGTCTAATATTTCTCAATAATTTCTTATAATAGTTTAAAACACGTGGCTCGGGGACTTGTTGACCTCCTGTAATAAGCTTATGGAAAAAATTATCCGTGTGCGTAAGAAGCCAAGCCATGCCCAACGCTCAATACAGAAACAGAGTCAGACTTTGAAATAATGAAGTTGGTCATATGGTAAAATAAAAGAAGACCTCTTGTTGAAGAAGTCTGTAAGTGTTCAATCACAAGATTTTGTGAAATATCGAGTAAAATTAATATATCAGTGGCACCAGACTTTAGCCTGGGTAGACAAATTAAGAAATCCATACAGTGAATAGGGATTTTGATAATGTGAACCCTGATTAGAGTTTCCGCACTCCTTTTTAAATGCTTGGAAAATCTGCGATTTATATAAATGCTTCGGTTTTTGAAAGTTGGACTCATTTTCATGTGGTGTTAATCGGGGTCAGTTGTTTGGTCTTTCACTGCGTTTGAACGGGTTTATTTTTCAGGTTCTCACGTTGTATATTTGCCCAAACATTAACAATAACCTTGTGTTAACAAATAGCTACTCTTACAAATGAGATTAGCAGTACTTTAGAATGGCCAGTTACAAATCTCATTACATTTGCGCCATAATAATAAATCAAAATCCATCAAAGCAAGTCATGTGAGTTTCCCCCTCAGTTTGTTTTCAAGTCATTCAGGTTGGCCCCCGCAAAATGCGTGCAACGTTTCAGCTTATGAGTTATTATCTATAAATAACAAGAATATCTCTTTTAGAATCGGTATCTCTCTCTCATCACCCAGCATCAGACCTTTTATCTTAAACGATTGGATGAGAAAGAATAAGAGGAGTGAGAATAAACGCAGCGATAGGCGATATGTATAGGCCTTCTCCATTCTCCTGTCGTCAATTAGCTGGAGCTGAGTAAATCGAGATGGTGGTTCGGACTGTCTCGCCAAAATAGCGCAGTGTATTTATCAAAGAGAGTCCAGTGTCAATCCAAATCCTTCCACATTCACAAAGAATTTAGACCAAACGCAAAGGCGCACTCAATCCATGATCAGTTTACTACAAACGCACAAGTTTTTATGGCATCCTGTCTGGTCATCGCGGAATCTACCAGATTCTCTCCATGCTGAAATAACGTGATTATTATGACGTGTCGGATATTAAAATGTCTTCTCTCGTATACTGATAGCAGTTTACTGCATGTGGCGAATAAAAGTTGATGATAAGGATGATTTTGGCTTTTTAGTGGCGCGTCTTTTCCGTTTTGTTCCAGATTTGATGACGTCCACTCAAAACCTAAACCAACACATGTTATACAGGCAGGTTTACACTCTGTTCACAATGCAATAACAGTGCCGATTTGGCTAAATAAATAAATAAAACAAGATGTATGTCAATTTAAATCACAAAATTACTATATTAATACAAAATATATGTTACAATAGACAATAAAATATTGTAGGACAGCCTTGTTCAGATAAATGTCTTTCAGTTTATTGGAGTTATCACCAGTAGTAGTGATGAAATGCATCTGTGCTCCTATCCCCCCTTTGACCCAAACACTCTCACTTGCAAGCAAAGTAAAATAAATCTTTAAGAGAACTCACCAAACTAAGTGTTCAGAGCATTTTGGGATTTATGATGCATGTTTTCATGTACCCCACCTAATGTTCTCAAAGAACAGTGTGAACAAGGAAAAAGTCTTTTTTTTAAAAAAATATTCCTATAATCATATTTTTTTTTCGTCAAGTTAGAATCCAAAAGGATTTCTGACTTTCAAAATGTTATGCTCAATGATAAGACAGCAGCTTGTTAATAAATCATATAACAGTTCATACATGTGAAAACATTTAATGTAATACTGTGACTGATCTGTTACAGTATTTCTTAAGAGTCTAATTTACATAAATTTTTAACACCTTGAAAATAACCTTTTTTATGTTTTCTAGTTTTCTGTTGATATTTTTCTTTGATAAAAACTCTAAAAATCTATCTTCATTAAATATGTAGTGCAATTTTATCATTGATTTAAACAATTTATTACGTATATCCTATAGAGATTTTTTCTTTTATTTCTTTGAAATTTGTAACAAAAGCATAATTCATTGGTAGTTGTTTTTTGTGTGACCAAATAATGTAGTTAAATAGAACTTGACATGCATAGAAAATTAAAGAAAAAGAAGAGGCCTTGTGAAATAGAGTAGATGAAACTGGGCCGGGGTTGCATTCAGTTCAGTTAAATGTGTAGAAAAGGCAGAGCTAAACTAACCTGAAGCGACATAAAATCGTAAAGAGCATGCTTGTGTGCATGTGTGAGTTCATTTGCGTGTGTGTTAGTGAATGAAGGATTGGAGTGCGTGTGTGTGTGTCTGTGTGTCTTCGTTTGATGCCAGGCTGCACTCTTGTTTTCTTCAGTCTTGTCACGCAACACTCCTCAAAGCCCCGCCCTACTTCCACTACTACACTTCCTGAGTGGGTGTGGAGTCCTCCTGACCTACCGTCAAAAACACACAACACACACACGTAGTTGAGCAGGAGTGGGGGGGAAGACATGCAGACATTTGAAGAATGGCCTATATTCAATGACTCGCAGGCTAAAATGATTACAATATGATGTCAGTATATGCTGTTGGCAGAGATTGGTCCATTTTTAGACCCTTTAATTGTGCTGTTACTGCGCAATACAATGAGTACAGGAATCTCCTTATTCTGACCCTGACGCTCCTGGGGTAAAATGATCATGCAGGCGTGCAATACCCTGATGCACAGGCCCTAACCTTCTTCACTACTTGATGGGGAATTTACTGTATGGATCATCAAGGAGAAACTAACTGACAGGGCACTAGAATCAAGAAGCTAGGCTGCTTGCAGTGAACACATCTTTCTTATGTCTAATGTTTTATTGGAAAAATGGTAAATAGACAGGTTGTTATGGCAGTTTTCTACTCTACCTGAGCACTCAAAGCGCTGTACACAACATGCCTCATTCAACCATTCACACCCATACAAGTGCTTTTCTTTTTTCTATGCTTAAGGGCTTTCTATCTGACATTCACACACATTTACAATGATGGATGCATCAAAAAGCAGCTTGGGGTTACTATCATGCTCAGAGTGGAACATGCAGCCTCGAGCAGCTAGGGATTGAAAAATCCATTTTTATCGATAAATAGAGATTTATGAAATTCTATGAAAAACTGGAATTGCCAAAGTAGCAAAATGTCAAGAATCTAAATCAAGTCCAGTATCTCTAGACTACAGAAGAAGTCTGTAGTATAGAAGGGCTACTGGGGGGGGAAGTGGGGATGTATTTTTCTCTCTCTCAGAATTCTGAAATAAAAGACGTCCCCACTTTTTTTCTTTTTCCAGTGGCCGTAATCCTCTTCCGTACTAGTCCTTCTTCATATTTTGAGAATGAAAGTATAACTAACTACTAACTGCTTTTAACGCTAAAAAAAAGTTTTGTTTTAAAAGAAACCTTTAAAACAGCCTTTGAGTTGTTTTAACTCTCTACATTCCCGGGGCCAGAGTTTTGCTAGATAAGTACACGATAAAAAAAAAACATCATTTCATCATCATCATTTCCACAAGATTATTCTGCAGGGTATTGAGGAGTGTACTCTACATTTCTGTATATGTGTGTTTGTGTGTGAGAGACACGATTAGATACATGGAGGCCTGCAGAGCTCTGCCATGAGTATTCTGACTGATGATTGGATGACTCTACACAGTTTCCTCTCTCACCGCAGGTTCCTGGCCTTTGTCAAGACCCATACTGTCAAAAAACATTACCTTGACAGTACCTAGTCAAGATTGCGCACACGCACACACACACACACACACACACACACACACACACACACACACACACACACACACACACACAAATCTTTGTTTTTGGCTGCGCTTACAACCTGGCCAGCACACTTTAATGGTAAGTTACAAATATAATAATGCCCATACTAGTAACAAAATATTTTCTAGCATTTGTTGTTTTTTTCCTCTTTTTGTCTTGACAGAATATGCAGAAATTGAGGAATGCACATTAAGACAAAATTCACTAGATGGCACCAGAGTACTATTTCCAATGGCTCTTTCTGCAGCTGCCAAGCCCAGTTCTCAGACTCTCACTCATACTCTTTTTATGTGATCTATTCATTCAATAGTTCTTAATAAAAGCAAACAGAAAGCAAAACTGTTGCAAAACAAAAATGTCCAGACATTCACAGGAGACCTACTATGCAAATTTCAACTCGATAATTTCTATGCGTCCAATCATTCTCTCTGCTTACCTTAATCGGGGTCGCAGGAGCCTATCACCAGCTGTCATATGGCGCCAGTCTATCGCAGAGCTCTCACATAGAGACAGACAGCCTTTCGTCCTCTTATTCATACCTATGGGCAATTTAGAGTCACCAATTAACTTAATGCCAGGAATTGCATGTCTATGGACTGTGGGAGGAAGCTGGGGAGAACATGCAAACACAGAAAGGCCCCGGCCAGATGGTGGAGTTGAATTCTTGACCTTACAGCCAGTCCTAACTTTCTCTCCACCGTGCTGACCGATAACTTCCAACTCGATAATTTTATTCTTGTCAGAGTAGCTTTGCATGAGTCACGGTTCAAAGTAGTCTTTGTCTAACTTATTTTGGGCCTTTGTTTAGCCCTTCATTTTATCCACTGTCAGTAGATGGCTTCCCCTTAGGGTATTCTTGCACCATTGGTTCTGTAAGGACTTTACCTTAATGTTTTATTAAATGTCAAAGTCAACCATTATTAGACTTTGACATTTTGTAAAAGAAGCTGAATTGTTTAAAATCCTTTTAAAAGGGAGCAAGCCAGTCTTTGAGTTTGGACTGTTGTACATCAGTTATGTTTAATGTGAATAATAACCGTAAGATGGCACAAGAGTCAAAGTAATGCAGCTTTGAAGCCAGCCAGCTGCCCCCCTGAATTCTTTTCAGTGGTTGTCATAGCAACAGGTGTGTTTTTCTTTGCCTCCTGAAGGGTTTTACTTTCCAAGGCCCTTCACTCTACCTTCATTCCTATTTGGGGATGTTAATAGCTTGAGCACCACTCAGAGAAAATCACTCACTGTTCTCTCTTAAATTGAGCAGAGGTGCAATAGACCATTGAATTGAAGATTAGATTCAATTGCAACATGTGTTTTTTCTTTTCTTTTTTATCATATCATGACTTGCTGTGTTTTATTTCACTTATGCAGGACTGCTTTATTGGAATAAATGTAATCGTATTCTTTAATTACTAAAACAGATTGCCCCCGTTTAGTAACCTGTATGACTGTCTTCAGTACTCTGAAATAACAGAGTTTTGAGGATTGCGATGAAATATTTAATAATTAATAAGAAATTGAGTAATAGACTTTTTCACTCATATCTTTTTTATGCCTGTCACTTGTCCAGCTTCTTCGCTGCATGAATAATGTGTGAGGTTAAAATTATTCCACTACAAATGGTCCCAGCCTCATTAGCCATGTAATTACTTGTGTGATTTAAGTCACTCTTTCCCCCTTCCAGTGAACAGCTGCATTTAAATGGGGGCAGTTTAAAATCTGGAGTAGCCAGCAATTAGTGTGGTGGTGGGTTAGGTTAGAAAGCCAGCAATATCTGGTTAGTAGGTTGGAAATTTGACACCCAGGAATAATTTCAACTCATTTAAATTGGGAAAAATAGCAGTTTGGTCATACAGACAGATGAAAAGATGAGGTATACAAGGACATCTAGAATTCAAATACAACTTACAGAATTTGTAAAGTAACAGTAACAAAGAAATAATGTTGAGTATATACACAATGTGAAATGGACGCACTAATGAAGGGCAGCTGTAAGGGCAAGGTCTTCTCAGCAGAGGAGGTTACTGAGAATGGGTGTGCAGAGCAAGGAGACAAAGTAATTGTGTTGGTGGACAGGAGAGACATGACTAGCTATAAAACACAGACACACACATGTGATACTATGGGCTGGGAGAGGCAGAAAATAGTTAGGAGAGAGGTGGTGCTGATGTGTCAATGACAGAAAGCACTGATTCGAGTTCTTATTGTTGGGCAGAATGTCACTACTCTGAATCACCTGATATATTTTGCCAGTCTGAAAGGTTCACTATCTAAAAGGATTGAGTACAGCTTTGTGCTGATCTGATGCCAGATTGATTACACCTCAACAATTTTATAGATTTGAAAAATGAAAAAAAAATTTAAAGTTACAGCTCTCTCTTGCCATTTACACAAGGGCTACTGCATGACTTTCAAACTAACTGCCAGAGGCATTTCTAAGACAACTGCTGGGTGATGAGACATGGTTCTGGAAAGATTTCTCTTGGTGGCAGCCATCTGTATGATTATGGTTGTTGTGTATGTGCAGCTTTTTGGAAGCCATGACACTAGATTAAAACCTGATCTGATTAATGATATATCTTTTAGGCGATTGGCTGGATGGTTGACATGTGAGAAATCTTTGTCGGTGTTCTCCTACACATTTCATTCTGAAGTTATCTTGCTGAGCTTGTGCAAGTGCAAAAACAAACATAACAGATTTTTTTCGTACCATCCCAAAGAA
The DNA here is from genome assembly GCF_000239375.1 of Pundamilia nyererei. NCBI lineage: Eukaryota > Metazoa > Chordata > Actinopteri > Cichliformes > Cichlidae > Pundamilia > Pundamilia nyererei. The sequence goes on along the minus strand of NW_005187466.1, from coordinate 2,779,217 downwards.
ATGGCACTCAAGGAATCCTTAATAGAAATATTTAGGAGAAACATGGTGACATGGCAGTTTCAACTGCATGGTGGTAGGCATAATGTAGTCATTAGCAGAGAGGATGGTAACATATCATTGTTCTTAGCTTACTGTATTGAAAATGTAAATTTGTATGACACTTGTCACCTGCTCAGGTGAGATGAACTACAGATGTTGTGTTGGAAGTCTAGATTAAGTGTTTAATTAATTAAACACTTAATGTTAGTGCCTCACCACTAAATGATTTCTAATAGTGATAGTGATATTTGGTGATTTAAAAATCTTATATTACAATCTATTAGTCACTATTTTTTTTACTTTTTGATCCACAAAACATAATCATATTTCTCATACATTTGTTATGTGTAGCTATTTATTTACTTGTTTATACTCTGCCAGATTCTGCTCAGATCAGTTGAGTGTTGTTTGTGCTTCCAAAAGTGTTGCTAGCAGGAAAGTTGCAGAGTGACCTCTGGTGGACAAAATGCTCAATGTCAGCACTCATCACACGGCTGAAGGGTGTTTCTCTTGTCCATTGTTTACTTTTCAGTCATCATTCAACTGAAAATGGATATCAGTTTGTCATGTAACAATTTGCAAGCAGAAAAATAATTAATATGCAAAAATATTTTTTTTAACGTTTTTGTGACAAAGACATCATCATCTTTTTAATAGGGACTGCTATGTAACTTTCTAAATAACTGCTAGAGGCATTTCTAAGACTGCTGAGTGGTGAGACATGATTTCAACAAAACACATTGGCTGACTAGTCAGCTGTTTTTCTCTTGGTGGCAGACATCTTTCTCAAATAGAACTTTATTGCTTAACAGGTGTTAATACATCAATAGGACAAACTCTTCTTGCTCCAACTTCACTTGTGTTAAATTTATATAGGACCACAGCAGCGCACAACAGTTGCCTCAAAGCACAACTGAGTCTCCACTATGAGAGTCAAAGTGCCACAAGGAATTATTTCTGCTGGGGGGAGAAGCAGTAAAATAAATAATCAATTTAAATGATCTTCTTTGTCTTCTTTGTGTAGCAGAAGAACAAACAACAAACTCTTTGGTTGCTCACTGTACTAACTGAGCCATGCAAGCCAAAGTGTGTCATAGTTATGCTTTGACGGTTATCAGTGAAATATACAGTCACAATATTGACAGCTAATTAAAACATGCAATCTGTGTGGACACTTGACAATTTTTTAAAAAAGTCAGTTTTGCTGATTGTTTACAATTATTAGAGCTTGAATGACTTTTTTTTTTCCTTTTTTTTTCTTCTTTTTAGATACTTTGTCTTAAAGTGGGTAATCAGGGCCCCTAGTGGGGCCATACCTAGCAAGCATGGGTCTTGGTCAGGTACAGTCCAAAAGAAGTAATCATTTTCTATATGACTTATCCATCTATCGAAGCTATCTAAACATTTGCTATATGAAAAAGTAACTGTCCAATGGCCTTGCCACCATTCCTGTAATAGGAATGGTGGCTTTCATGAGTCTTTCTCATGACAGCAAGAACTGCAATTACTCATTCTCATCTCTGTGATGGAATTTTTCAGTGCAAAATGTCTCAGTTCAGCATTTTTAAGCTGTTTGTTGAACCATGTTGAATCATTACTGACCTCAATTGGGGCGAGTGAGGCCTGCAGTTGTTCAGATATTGTTCTGGATTTTTGTGACCTCCTGGATGAGTCAGCAGGTACAGCCTGCTCTGCACTTTCCTGTAGAGGGCGTCTGAATTGTGAGTCCAGTCCAGTTTATTGTTCAGATAAACACCAAGGTACCTGTAGCTGTCCACAGCCTCAATGTCCATACCTTGGATGGTATTTGTGCCTGCGGAAGTCTACCACCAGCTCTGTGGTTTTACTGGTGTTTATCTGGAGGTAGTTCAGCGGGCACCAGAGAGCTTGAATGACTTGAATAATAGCTTTCACTAATAAAACGTCCAGGTTCAAACTTTTTAAGTGACAGAGATAAACTTGCAGCCGTCCCCTCAGTAAAGTAGCTCAGCTTTGGGTTCCCAGCAGCCATCAATGCCTCCATGATTGCTCCAGAAAATGCATTTTTAGTTAATGGTTGTGAATACTATCAGGCGCCCAGCAGCACAAAAACACCTTTTTCAGTCTCAACTTCACCCTTTAGGGACCCAAGGACATTTTAGATTAGTTAGATTTGAACCACCTGTATATAAAAACAATAATAATTCATTTTCATTCTTGATTCTTTGATCATTGATTGAAGATGGCTCTTTCACAGAACAGATATCAAGTTAGGTTATTTTATTTTGATTCAAGGCCAGTATGTTTCTGTTTGATTAAGTAAGTGTTAAATGCCTTAAGAAATAAAGACAGGTTACTCTGAAAATGGTCAGAGGCAAGGACTGCACTGAAAATGAGTAAGAAAACAACCACAGAAAAAGCCTGCAGAAAGCCTGAAGATCACATTAAAAACGTTAAAGTTTTAAAAGTTTGGCTGCTTCAAAGCAAAACATAAAGAAATGTCGCCATGTATTTATGAGAAGAAAAAGATCTCTGCTTTTTCAGTCTTGTCCCAGAACGAATCAGTGTTCACTGATCAGAACAGTGAACCTATCAACAGGGTAAATGTAATCTTAAAGTCGAGTGATTCAGCTATCTTGGTGTGAATTACTTTTACAGTGACATAGACAAAATCCCTGTTTACTTGTTTTCTAGCAGTACATAGTCCATGTGCCAACAAGTTTAAGGCCAACATTTGTAAATACAGGTTTAGTTGACTGGTGCTGTTGAGGGGTCAGCCATTCTCTATCAAGACTGTGTCACAGTTCACAAATCAAAGCTCGTTTGACACCTTCAGTTAATAATCATCTCTGCTTTTGAGGCTACAAAATCCTTCATCCTAATTGGTTGAATAATGGTCGTGTAGAGGAAAGGTAGCAACTATGAACTATGAAGAGAGAAAATAGTGAAAAGAATACTCAAAGATCAATAAAGCAGTTTTAGCAGCACATACAGTGGCTTCAGTGGAAAGCTTTCATTGTTTTTAACACTCACTTTCAATTTATTACAAAGATGTTGACTTCTCCCCTCTCTGCAGGAAACGCTATTCCAAAGGACCAACAACAGCACAAACATGAGTAAGAGTAAACATGATTGCTTCTGACACTTCTCCCAGGTGACAGTACACAACTAAACACACCATGGAAGTAAATAAAACCATGCTGGTCCCTTTATTTGTCATTTATAAAGGTTGTCAAGGATCTTCCTACAGTAGTCAGGTATATAGGGAAGTGGAGGAGCACAATACAGAAGGTGTATCCAGGATATATGTCAATCTTAAAGAAAGGAGGCGTGCTGCTCGATTGGTACACGGCTCCTCAGATTTTACTTTCTTTGGCTCTTTAAAGTAAAAGTCAGCATTTTCTGGGATTTTCTCTGGTTCAGGATATAAAGTTGAGACCACAGGAGACCGAGGTCTCTTTTTGGAGAGAAAATCCAATTTTTCTGCTGACCTTTCCACTCTCTTCACCAGGCAGTTCCTGTTACAGTCTGTGATATTCATTTTTATTGCTTCTAACTGAATTTCACAACTTTTTGTTATCAGATGAGATATTTCCTTCAAAAGGTTTATGACAAACATACTGAAGAAAGATCTACATGCAGATCGTGCTATGAGAGGATATAAAATATTTATTTTATACTGAGCCTTTTCATAGACACCTCAGTTCACCCGCTCTCTGAAAAAAAGACATTCTAGCTTCACACTTTTTAAGGTCAACCTCTTTTTAAGCTTCCTTTTTTTCTCACTAGCTGTTCTGAACAGCAGGTTGATGGACCTTCTATGCTCACAGTCTTATAATATTATTAAGAGATGAGCCAATACTACTTTTTAAGATTAAAAATTAATTATTTAAATTAACCCATACCATATGGCAATGCTATGTTTGTATTATTTTACCAGGGAAACCAAAAAAAAAATCCTCATGAATTAATAAAATAGTTGTTAGTATTTCAGCAGAAATTTAAGTGATACATCAATAATGAAACTGGGTTTAACTAGACTGGTGCATTTTTTAACAGTATTTTGCACTGATCATATGATGCCGGGTCTCCAGTGCACATTTGCTAGTCATATATGATGATAGTCTCTCACAGTCTGAATACTTTTCACTCTAGCTCAAGAGAACAGAAAGGAAGGAGGTACAACCTTGTGGTCCTATTCAGCGATATGATACGGTACATTCTGCCAGTGACCCAACAGTGATACAACACTGAAGCCAGATAAACATAATGCGCAACTATCGTTGAATGCATTTTTATTTAAAAAAAACAACAAAACATCAGGAATACAAATATTGGGTGATAGCACTATTGGGGGGATAAATTGTGCAGTCCCACTTGTGCCTGTTTGTATTATTGGTCACTTCTTGGCCTTTCCTATGACAGATCATGTTTTCCTCTCACTTCTCTCTCTGTGTTTATTTTAACAAAACTTCTAAGTGTTGCATTATTAATGAAAACCTAATTCACAAGAGAAAATAGTTTAAATGATTCTTTTGTCCTTTACAGCATGAAAAAATGATTTGCATTCAGTGTCATGCTGTATTATCCATGGCGCCCATGCTCCAGTGGTGAGACAAGGCAGTAATGATTTCAGTGTGGCACCTTACCAATGTGTGCGTGTTTCTTCATCTATGTGCAACATTAAGGAAATGCATTTTTATTTTGGTGTGTCTCTGGAACTTTTTGCAGCAGTTGCTGAAATTAGTAAATGTAGCTTCTACAATGGAAAAATTAGGACTCTGCTACTTCTCTGTGTCAAGCTGACTTTACTGAATGAAAGGAAGGAAAGAGTTATCTATTGCACACAATGTTCTGAATGCATTCTGTGACAATGGCAGATAGACAACTAATCTCTATATATATTCTAAGCTTATAACCCCTCTTTGTCAAAAAAACCCCAAAAAACATGCAGACTACTGTCATGCTGTCTGCACTATTGTTTGACCCCTTTCCAAGGGTAAATAAAACTCCTAACAAAAACCTGGTTGTGTGCACCTCAGTTTATTTTTTTATTTCTACAACAAGCTTAGTGTCAAGCAATGGGATCTCATGGCTAATTGGATCTGGGGTCTGAGATGAACAGTAACTGGTCATCCTGGAAAAATGCCTTTCCACCCTCTACCTCACATAGTTGAGAGACAAATAGGGCTCACCTTTCTAGACCCCAGACCATCTTCATTGGGATCTTCAGGAATAAATCATGTTGCCCTCAAAGGTGAGAGATCTGAAATACATTGTTGTTATTTTAGGCAAAAAAGATAAAATAAACAGGGAAGTTGATTATTTCACATTTGGTCTTGGGATCATTCTTTACAGGGCCAAGTAAGGTTTGCCAGGTTATAGCAAAAGACAATCTGGATTTGGGGTGACAATTGGCTGAATAGCCCAGAGACTACATGCAAAATAGATAAAACCAGGCATTTGTGAGCATGGGAAACAAGTCTGGCAAAGAAAACTGTTGGTAAGAGGTGTATTTCATGTCCGCAAATGTGGTTTATATGAGGGAAGAATGTCACCTAATATCATTTAGGTAAAACATTTTGGGATTCTATTGGAGGAGGGCTTCAGCATGAGACAGCTAATGTAGCGGGATGAAAATTAGATCATGGAGTAAAAGAGATAAAAGCCAAGAAAAAAATGAAAATAAAAGATTTTGTTGGAATTGAAAATCACCTGAAGGCATTAAATATGTGGAAATTTTAAAGCAGAATGCAGAGACAGAAAAAAAAATCTAAGAGGATCTGTTGAGAAGAATAGTGCTAGGGATGAAACAGATAAATCTTAGAGAAATTCTTGTCTGTGTAGAGCCTCAGTGTGTCAGAGTAAATCACTACCTTGATTGCGACCCTTCAATGGCTATACCTATTTGACCCTGACCTCACGCATGAGCCTTTGCTCACACTTCTAACACATGCTATTCCATACCTTGATGAAAAATTGAGTTTCCAAGTCCTCCACAGGTTAGCCGTAGCTGTGTTCACCCTAAGGACAACTGGTAAGAGAAAATTTTACTGTACCTTATGTGTTAAAATGAATAAGGGCTAATAAATTTTTTTAAGTTTTATCCAGTGTTATCCATCCATATCTCACTGTGATGAATGTAAAACAAACTAGACACAAATGACAAGTTAATATGTGGTCTCATTATGTCCAGTGTTAATTGTGCTTGTAATTTTCACAGTTGTCTTAGACTAATGCTACTTATTGATCGCTCCATGTACAGCATGGATCGCTCCAACAGCACAGACTGCTGTCATGATGTCTGTACTGTTGTTTGAGCCCCTTCCAAAGATAAGCAAACTCATTTAATTCCCATTTCCACAACATTTCTGACTTTCTTTCCATCTTTCACCAACTCACTAACTTTGCTGTTATCCCTGCACTCTAAATGATAAATATCCTGAAATATTTCAGTCATATTATGATGATTTAGAAACAGGCCAAGTGTCAAACGGTACAGCGTGAGACTGACAGCCCCAGACTGAGCCACCAGACAGACCATTTATCAGAGTGTCTCTGCTGAACATGGAAGTTTAACTTCAAAGCTAATGGAGAATGTGGTGGAGTGAAACCAAAGCATATCCGCCATCTTCTTGTAGTTTCTGCACCTATTTATTTTTCTTCATCCTCATTTTCTTCATTGCTTATATTAAACTGCTCAGTGTTGGGGAATGCACATAAAGGCCCAGAGAGAGATATTTACAACATGAGGGATTTGAGTCAGTATTCAGTTTAACGGTTCAGATGCAGAGAAACTTTGTGATTGATATTTTATGCACTCCCTCACATGCTTGAGAGATCGATTTACAGTTAACACCTTGGAGTCTTTCTTATTACAGTTGTCCTCTGGTTTTTGATTTACTTTTAGTCCTGTCTCAGAATAGACAATGTTACAATGTCTTATTGACTGCACATGGCTTTTATAGATATTGTAATAGTAATTCATCTCCAAAGTAATAAAGTAACATTCAATTTTGCATGTTTCTTCGGTCATGATCTAATGCGTTATTAATGCCGATGTATCAGTTTCATTTTGAGCGCTGAAGGTCTCAAAAGTAAATAAACCTGAAAGGTCTGAAACTCTCATTTTCATTTTTAGGTATTAGAAAAAAAAACAGTTTAGTTAACTAAAGTAAAATTTTGACAAGAATATTTAGTTATTTACTAAACACGTAAACAAGATGGCGGCGCGCACGGGTGCAGCGGCTCTTAGCTCTCCAGTTTGGTGCTCGTTTTTACTTTTTTCCACCTGGGACTCTCCACCCCTATCTGCCTCTGGATCAAGGACTTCCTGACAAATAGACCACAGTCTGTCAGACTCGGCCCCCACCGGTCCAGCACCATCACACTCAGCACCGGGTCTCCACAAGGATGTGTTTTGAGTCCCCTCCTGTTTACGCTCTACACATCCGACTGCTCCCCTACCCATCTCTCAAACACCATCATAAAGTTCGCGGATGACACCACAGTGGTTGGACTCATCTCAAGGGGGGATGAGTCGGACTACAGAGATGAGGTCAACAGACTGACTGAGTGGTGTTCAGTTAACAACCTCCAACTGAACACCACGAAAACTAAAGAACTTATCTTGGACTTCAGGAAGGGCAGAGCAGACCCGGCCCCACTTTACATTCACGGGAGCTGTGTGGAGAGGGTACACTCCATGAGGTTTCTGGGCGTGCAGATATCTGATGACCTCTCCTGGACTGCAAATACTACAGCGGTGGTTAAAAAGGCCCAGCAGCGTCTCCACTTTCTGAGAGTGCTCAGGAGGAACAACCTGGAGGAGAGGCTGCTGGTGACATTTTACAGAGCCACCATAGAGAGCATCCTAACGTACGGCATAACAACATGGTATGCAGGGTGCTCAGCTGCAGACAGGAAAGTACTGCAGAGGGTCATCAACACAGCCCAGAAGATCACTGGCTGCTCTCTGCCCAGCCTGGAGGTTACTGCAAACTCTCGGTACCTCAGCAGAGCTGGCAATATCATCAAGGACCACTCTCACCCCAGCAACCAACTGTTTGAACTATTACCGTCAGGCCGACGGTACAGGTCACATAAAACCAGGACAAACAGATTCAGGGATAGCTTCTTTCCCAGAGCTATCACCGTAGTAAATAAGCACAAAAACAATTGAACCTATTCCATACCGTCACTGTCATTATATTATGCTGCTATTCATAATGTCATTATATTAATGCTGCTATCCTGTATATATTGTACATACTATTGTTTGAGTACTTACGATTGTTTTTTTTGTACTTTTTATATTTTACATTTATATTTATTATTGAATCTTGCACCAAGGGAGTGGCACTCCAATTTCGTTGTACTCTGTACAATGACAATAAAGGCTATTCTATTCTATTCTAGTTTTTACCTTTTCCCCTTTAAGGAAATTTCCTTAATTTAAGTATGTGTTAATTTGGTAAAAATCTGTTATCACAACTTGCCTGATGAGGCTTTAAAAAAACATGTATATTAAGACCTTGAATGTTTACAAGACGGTCAGTCAACTACTTTCAAAAAGGTCTCTTTTTTTGTATCACTTATATTGATTTGGGAAACCTATGTCGTTTCCTAATTCTTATGTTCTCCATACAAAGACAAAAACTAAACATTTTAAAGCAATAAAAACTGAAACCCATTCTGACAAAATAATGATAAAAAAGAAACAAATTAGAAAATACACAAACAGTACGTGTAGTTTGATTCTTTGCAGTGTGCCTCACAACCTGCATGTTTGAGAAACAGTGCTACCAGGATGAATTGAGAAATGAATGCTTTGCTTCTGGTCAAAACATAAATGTGGAGCTATCACCCACACAGTTTTACATGTTTTATGTATCCCATCTGCTCTTCATGTGTCACTTTCAAACCATGACTGTGACAGATGGGAAGATTCTGACCTTTTTACGTTTGGTCAAATACATTGCAGTTCTGCTCGACATAGCACACATCACTGTCAAACACGGCAATGTTTTAAATCTCTCCACGTTGCTACCTGTTGCTGTCGAAGACAAACGGCAGTGTGAAGTGTGTTCTCCTCACTCTGATCTTTCGTTGCCTTTGAAATCCTGTTTGGAAGGCTCCCAGAGGTGGGGGTGGCACCTGCACACAGAACACTTCTTCCCTCGGCCAGTGGGAAAGTGACATTTTGAAATATTGTGAAACGTTGTCTTCCGTCTTATCCAAAATTCGAAGACGGGTGAAAGACGTGCTTCCCACTGTGGGTGAACATCACCTTAACCTGACAACCAACAAGAGCAGATGGGAAGAAGTAAGTAAATGATCTGTTTCACCTGGTTAGGGAGGAAAGTCTCTCCTCAGCTTTGTTGTTTGAGCGGTGAAGGAGGAATGCTGATTGAGTTCTGCTTGTACTCTGAGCTACAGCCATTGGCCAGGCAGCATGAAATGAGTGATTAATGGTTTTATCCAGTGTTATCCATCCATATCTCACTGTGATGAATGTAAAACAAACTAGACACAAATGACAAGTTAATATGTGGTCTCATTATGTCCAGTGTTAATTGTGCTTGTAATTTTCACAGTTGTCTTAGACTAATGCTACTTATTGATCGCTCCATGTACAGCATGGATCGCTCCAACAGCACAGACTGCTGTCATGATGTCTGTACTGTTGTTTGAGCCCCTTCCAAAGATAAGCAAACTCATTTAATTCCCATTTCCACAACATTTCTGACTTTCTTTCCATCTTTCACCAACTCACTAACTTTGCTGTTATCCCTGCACTCTAAATGATAAATATCCTGAAATATTTCAGTCATATTATGATGATTTAGAAACAGGCCAAGTGTCAAACGGTACAGCGTGAGACTGACAGCCCCAGACTGAGCCACCAGACAGACCATTTATCAGAGTGTCTCTGCTGAACATGGAAGTTTAACTTCAAAGCTAATGGAGAATGTGGTGGAGTGAAACCAAAGCATATCCGCCATCTTCTTGTAGTTTCTGCACCTATTTATTTTTCTTCATCCTCATTTTCTTCATTGCTTATATTAAACTGCTCAGTGTTGGGGAATGCACATAAAGGCCCAGAGAGAGATATTTACAACATGAGGGATTTGAGTCAGTATTCAGTTTAACGGTTCAGATGCAGAGAAACTTTGTGATTGATATTTTATGCACTCCCTCACATGCTTGAGAGATCGATTTACAGTTAACACCTTGGAGTCTTTCTTATTACAGTTGTCCTCTGGTTTTTGATTTACTTTTAGTCCTGTCTCAGAATAGACAATGTTACAATGTCTTATTGACTGCACATGGCTTTTATAGATATTGTAATAGTAATTCATCTCCAAAGTAATAAAGTACCATACTTTGTGGTGAGTTGCACTGAATGCTTTTATATTGATCCCTTTTTTAGGGATTAGTGTATGTCTAGATGTTTGTACACTATTAATAATAATCATAAGAAGATTTATTGCTGTTATTGTTTTCGGGAAGGGGGGGGCATTATGAAACTGGGGCTGGATTTGAACTCTTATTGAACAGCATATAGCACATCCATAATTTTCACTAATGGATACAATAAATGAATATAGTTTACAGTGTAGTTCACTCCAACAGAGGTTGTTGACAAAGCTCAGAAAAATTCTGTAGCTTCAGTATGGTTAATGGTGGTTATGGTTAATGTAGCACTCTCTCTGGCCCATCTACAGAAGACAACTTCATGCTAAGGAGCAAGATTGTTTATATCAGATTCTGTAGCACAGTCCAGTATCGATTGTGTTTCCTTTGAATCCTTGCTAGATTTTTCAGTTTTTTAATTAAGGTCTGGATAAAAAAATTTTAACCCAAAAGCAAAGCTATATCGGTATCTTGTGATATATTTTTTGAATCTGTTTGTTTTGGTTTTTTTATTTATTTCCAAGTTATTTACCTTGTGGCTGAGTCTCAGAAACAGCAATAGTTCACCCAGCACAGCAACCTACTTCTGGCTCTTAAATATGTCTTTATGATGTTAGTCAATTCAACTAACCCCACCCATCCCTGAACCACCACTACACCGTCCCCTTTCCCACTCCTCCAGTGCCTGAGTATTCAGCTATGGTCCTGCAAACTTTTTTTCTTGCCCTTTTCAAACTTAAAGACTTCACCGCTCCCTCCACTAGCTGTAACCTTTACAGAGTTCTTCACAGCTAACCATGTAGGAAGACAGCAGGAGTCATTTCCACCCTAAAAAGCAGAATCTTGGTACACCCCACGAATATTAAACTTGGTCTCCCCCACTATCTAGATTGCTTCACCCTCAGCTTCAAGTCAAACTTGAAGCTGAGATCTCACTCACCTTCCACATCCTGAAGACTCCAGAAAAACTTGCCCTGATGTATGTCTGATTAATGGCCAGGTCCCTCTTGGGATCCCCTCCAATTCTTGTACTAACCAAACATTGTGGATGGAAACTGTTGCATCCCAAAGGAACCCAACATAAACATCAGGCCAAATACCTTTGGGGAAAAAACTGACATCCACATCATTTCATATATATACAGTGCAAAATGGGAAATCTGGGCCACAGTGACACTTTATAATGATAATTGGGCCTACTTAGTTGCAATGTACTCTGTTTTGCAATGTGACAGGAGTTTGCCTGCTAAATTGCATACTTCCATCAGAGCTGCAGCACTGTCGTAGAGCTTCACTGCCTCCTGGGACCTGTGACACAACTGCAGGTGTGATGATACAAATAACTAAATATAGCTGCTTGTTTGAGTCTCACAATTTTGGTCTCCTGGAATAAGGATAAACAGAAATACTCTCAAACGCACAAATCCACTAAACACATCCACTACCACATATGGTAAAGATTACAGACAGTATTACAACTTTGTTTCCTCGAGGATGAACACACGTGTTTCCATCGAGAAGCAGTGTGTCTTTGTCTCGCAGAGTTTTTCCCACTGTGTGTTTTTTCTTACCCCTGGCTTACTGTAAATCTTTTTCAGAACACAACAGTTGTTTTGTGAAGCCGTGGAGATTAAACAACCGACAGCTATCGCGGTTAATTAGGTTGCTAGGGCTTTACTGTCACCAGAGCCGGGCTTATAAATGAAGTGAGCAAGCATGCTGCTGTCCCTGCAGCACAACTCTGAAGGGGATTATCACTACTGCACTCTTCAATTCAGCATCTAAGACTTACAGAGACATGGAACAGACACACCTCCACATATTTGAACATTTCTTTCTCAGATGACAGATATCTTCATCACATCATAATCCCTTGCAAGGATTCACATCTCATTTGTCCGCTGGTCTTGCAAACGTTTCTTTATCTCTTTTGTGACCGTTGTAAATGTACCATAATTAAAAATACAGTTTGTCACTGCATTGTAGGAACTCTTTATTTTATTCTGCATTGGACACAATGCCTTTTAAAAAAAACCCAACTTGTTTTCTTTTATCCCCCTGTTCTTTCAGACATGCACACTCGACATTCAAATTGTGTCTAGACTGTCATGCAGAATGGCAGCTCACTGTAGAGCATTTTGTTGCTCACCGCTGAACCGAGATACTCTGTTTTGCTTTTCCAAACACAGACAACAACGCCTAAGTTTTTTTTTATTGTTGTTGTTGTTCTTTACAGTTTGTGTGTCTGTGAAAACCTGTTTCATGATAGCTTTAAATATATAAGAAGGATCATTATAAAGATGGGAAGTATATTTGCTGCACAGCATAATCAAGCTGAGACTCTGACACCTCAACAACTTGACAAGTTGACCTTTTCATTCCTGGTGTTGTAGCAAACTTTTCAGTGTATAGGAATTTTCAAACTTTTAGGTGGTTGAAAATCTAAAATAATAAAAATCTTAGCTTTAAGAGAGATAACTGACTTCATGACAAATGTAATGATTATAGTTTATGTTTGTCCTAAGATAAAATGTGGAGGGATGAAGGAGGCAAAATACTGTTTTATTATCATAAATAGTCACCATTTGCATATTTCACAATTAAAGAACAGTTTTATGATGTATAGCTAATTATTTTTGGTTAAAAACTCTGCATGTATTAACTGAAGTGACACAGGTCAATATTTATATTCTTGATATTTATTAATGTAAGCAAGCACCTCAAGTGTTAAAAAAAACAGTGGTTTTCTATAAGTGATACATAGATGTGATCACACTCTTATGGCCAGGCGAGTAACGTTGAATGACTCATTCTGTCCTACAGATTTGCTGTGGTAGAGTATGTGTGAGACAGCACAAGAAAATAAGAAGGTATCTGATTCTCACCCAAACAATGAACAGCAGTGAAACTACAGCTAAACTGGAGTTCCTTCTTTTCTAAATTTTTGTTTTTGTTTCTTGAAGAGCTGCAAAATCAGGTCCTTTCCTGTCGAGTTGCTCCATTTTAACTGAATATAGAAAATGGGAAGCAATAACTGTAGAGCCTGTCGAGACATGACACTGAACTTCTAATCTATGCTTGCTGAGATGGAGATGGAGTTTCTGAAAATACTCACTGTGGAACACTTTGCCACATATACGCTTCATTCTGGGTTGTTTTTTTTTCCTTACAGCTTGCTAAATAGCATTTTGGCAGGGGCCTGTTGCCATGGTGACATCACACATGGGCAAAGTTATATCCTTATGGCTTTTCTTATCCCGTTTGCTCGATGTTGTCGTTGAATAAAAGATGATAGTGTGTAATTGGTGGTTAATAGATTAATTAGTGTGCATTATCATCTAAGTCTGCAGAGAAGCGTTCAAGTTAAAAGTATGAGGTTTATCAATTTATATATTGTTTTTATTTTTTTATGTTAAACGCCTACCAAAGCTTTTTGATGCATTTTTCCTACTTTGATGACAAGTAAAAGTGTGAGAAAAGAATTTGGAGAAGTGACTATCAGATATAGATGTGTGGGCAGTTGGCTTGTTCTATGAAAAACGCCCCATATGATTGAAAATTGTGACTGAACGATCGATGTATGTACTCCGAAGTGAAAAGATTTTTCCCCTTAGAAAAATGTTTGATTAGTATATATAAAAAATCAGTTATGATTCTGATTGCCAGTGCTCACCAAAGAGCATGACTGTCACTTTTACATTGAGAAACCAATTATAGGCTTTGACTCACAAGTCTGTCTAATTTATGGGTTCCAAAGCCTGATTCTCCGCCTGTGATTCCTGCTGTAAAACATTTAAAGCACCAGATGGGGAAATAATGAACTTTTCTTGCAGAGAGCAGCTGACAGACGCTTATGAAAAAACCAAGCACTGTTGACGGGGATCTCATTTAAGTGGACCATGACATATTAACAGGCAAATGCCAGTTGCTGGAACTCTGAGTCTCATGGGTGTTTTGAAGTATTTTTTGCCTTTATTTAATAATAAAATTTCAGAAAGACAGGACATTTGGGAAGTGAGTCGGAAAATGAAAAGCTACATATGGTCCTGGGCTTGGATGATAAATTTTTTGTTAGGTTCATATGTGCCCATGTGGTACAGGCTCTGAACACTTGGCCATGGGGTAAAACCTGTTTTAAAAGCAGCATGTCATCACCTTTTATGTGTCAGTCCATCAATCATATACAACAATAAATACATTTACAAGGTTTAATCTTGTCATCACCTATAAGCAATGGAGAAGGAAAAAAGAAAGTCGGATGAAAGAAATGGAAAGATGGGAATGAAAGAGTGACAGAAATAGAAGTGATGGAGTTGCAAATGGAAGGAGATTGTGTAAAATATAAATGCATAAAAAATGACAGGAAAGGGTGAAACATCATGAGGCTAAACAAAATAGTATTGTCACGATCCTGGGTCTTTTGACCCAGTGTTTTGAGTTTTAGTTTATTTTGATATGGTTTATGTTTAAGTTCATTAGGTTATCTAAGTTCATTTGTTTATTAGGTTCCCCTTGTGTTTTCAACTGGTGTTTAAGTCTCACTTGTCTTTATGTGTTTCATGTCTGCGTGTCTTTTGTCGTAAAGTTCATGCAGTCATGTCTGCGTTTCATTATGCTTCCTGTTTTATTTTGAAGAGGTCCTGTGTTCCTTTCTTCAATGTGTTTAGTTTTAGGCTGTATCCCAATTCAGGGTCTGCAGCCTTAACGGTCCACAAGGGCCACGTACTCAAAGGCCGCTAAGGCCGGAAGTGCGAGGCTTGTGAAATGGGACGGTCTAGCCTCCGTGGCACTGCCCAGGTTGCCTAGCAACCATGATACTAACAGCTGGAAACGTTTCATACAGCATTGTTTGACAGAAATGAAGGAGAAAATCTTTTGTTCATTTGTTTGTCTGTTTCTACATGAGCTTTGATCATTCTCTGTAAGATTAAGGTAAGCTATTGAACGGCGTATATAAAGTAAAGGCTTTAAAACCAAGTTAGTACAATTTGAGGGCCGCATTTTGAGCAGCCTTCGAATTGGGACAGCCTTCGGCGCGCTGCTGTTACGTAATCGGCCTTAAAATGCGGCCTTTAAGGCTGCAGACCCTGAATTGGGATACAGCCTTACTCTCCCCTTGTGACGTTGTTATGTTCATGTGTGTTAGCTGTTTCCCCATGTGTTCCCACTTCGCTCATTATCCTCCTGTGTGTATTTAGTCCGTGTGTTTTCAGTCATTCCTTTCAGGTCGTCTGCTAGTCCACATCGTGTCTCTGGGTATCCATGCAAGTTCTTCTTGTTTATGGTTTTTTCATATTTAATTTTAGTTCACCCAGTTTAGGTTATTGTTTACTTTCACCCATGCCCTTTGTTTGTTTTTATTTTGCCAGCCTTAATAAAATGCTTGTTTTCTATTAATCCACGTCAGGTTCCACATTATGTTTTGGTCTGCGTTTGAGTCCTTTTTTGACAGCACATGTAGTCTGCCTCAGCCAGACTGTGACAAGTATAGGACTGAAAAGGTAAAAAAAAACAAACTCAGAACTGAAAAACAATAGCAGCATTTACCACAAACGAACAAACAAATGACCAATACAAAAACAACTTCAAACAAACCAAAATTAGCCTCACAGGCCGTAACACAACTAACATTACTCAAGAGAATCTCACAGTTTAGACAAGGTTTTCCAAACAAGGCTCACAGACAGAACCATACGGGACAGACTGCACACTCTGTCCAAAGCAGCAGCCCCTGAATAAATGTTCTTCAGCCTTTTAAAGATTGTGTCCAATCAGTCGCTGATTGGTCTGGCATCCCTCTGCTGGTCCAATAGACTTTCCCTGGAGGTAATCACATTTTCCCAGGCAGCCAATTGTCTATGTGGGTTGCCACACTCGAATTTGCTTGAAGGAGGGTTGTCTCACTTCTTCCAAGACCAGGGGCCATAACGACTACATAAATATGATTTCAGGAGACCTTTAGGAAGTTTTAGGGGAACATCACCTACTGAGACATTTAACGGATTGTTAATGTGCTGGCCTGAAACAGCTGAAATCCCACTTGCACAATGGGAGTTTAAAGGAATTAAAAATAGATGAAAGTATCAAAAAGTCGCAAAGAGTATGTTGGGAAACAAGCATGCATGTTAATGGCATTATCTGACAAGCACTTAATCTGAAACATTAAGTGCACTTTTTTCCTCTCTTGGTATGTCAAGAGATGTATTCTAAAACACTTCTTCAGCAGAGAATCATAGAGGAGAAACACACAGTTTTACTTGTTGCTAGCAAGGGCAGCCACCAGAGCGCTCACACGAGAGTGAGGGCTCAGGGACTCGCAGCTCTGAGACTGCCCTGGTCTTTATTTTATACATCAGTGGGTGTTTGTTCCTTACATTGGAATGTGGATGTTTATATGTATGTGTGTGTGTGGGGGGGGGTAGATGTGGAGTCAGTGTGTGACCCCCATAACCGACTTCCCTAAACCTGCTGGTCTGGAAGTCTAACAGTTCATCTAAGCACTTAGACTAAAACTTGACATAGCTACGTTTATCCTACCATAAAACAATAAGACAAGGTACCAAGGTTTTCGTTAACGGAAATAAAAATAAAAACAAAAAAAGGAAAACTAACTAAAACTGTAATGAGTGTTCACAAAACTAACTAAAATTAACTGAATTTATAGCAAAAATGTGTTTAGTTTTCATTGATGTGTGCGTATACAATAGTCAAGGGTGAAAATGAAGTTTAGTTTACAGATTTTTTTCTTGCTGTCTCATTATGCCAGCAGGTGGCCAGTACGTTAGTCGAGTCGTCTGTGTTGCTGCTCCGTCCCAGTGTTGCCAACTTAGCGACTTTTCAGACCCCTTAGTGACTTTTTTTCTAAAAAAAGTCGCTAAAAAAGATGTGAAAGCACGTATTTCTTTTACTCTCAACAAGCAGTGGGTGCTGTAACGCAGTCAGTTCTTCTTTTACTCTTATGCTGTTTTGTGGATCACAAGGTTTAAAACTACTTATAAACACACACACACAAAGTAACTCCACCAGAGTGCCTATTTCGGGTCACTTTTGCCGGTCCAAGCCCGGGTAAAGGAGCAGGGTTAGAATTGTGACATTAAAAAAAACAATAATTGCTAAAAGAAATTTAATTTGTAGTTCTAAATAAACTCTAAATGCATTTAGGACATTTTTACTCACTTTATGTCTCTTCCACGATGTTATTTCTCTCTCCAACAACATAGGTTACAATTAGATTAGCATGACCAATTATGCAAATTAGGCGATGACATCATTTAGCGACTTCTAGCGACTTTTAGGACAACCAATAGCGATTTTCCTTACTGAGGAGTTGGCAACACTGCTCCGTCCACGCGCAGAATCATGTCAGGAAAACTCGGGAGAAAGCGCCAGAGTCCAATTTGGGATTACTTTGAATATGACTGTGTTTTGGATAAAGCAAGTGTCTTGTAGTGGAAAGAGACAACTTATGAGGGACATTTCTAAAGGGAAAAAAATCCCACAAACCTTAAAGTGCACTTGAAAACCTCACACAAGAAGGCTAACCTAGCTTACCTTGAGAAGGTAAGAGCACACTCAACCCTCAAAACAGAAGCTAACCCGAGGCAAGGCAGCGTGATGCATCCCGAGACAACAGGACTGGGATATCTACATAACTGTGTCAGTCAATTGCCTTCAAAAAGTTTATCAATTCACTTGAACCAAAATTACGAACACCCGGTGCTGCGAGAGTTAATAGTCTCATTGGGGCCAAGGTATACATTTTATAGTTGCGTGGTATCAATGGTTGTTCATCTGCCTTTATTTATTTATTTATTTAAAGAACCCATAGGTGGGAATGTGAGTTGTCTGTCTCTGCGTGTTAGCCCTGCGACAGACAGGCGACCTGTCCAGGGTGCAGGGTATGGTAGCTGGAAGGTACGACCTCTCCCATGCTCCCAGGATGTAGGTGTGCATGCCAGAGCACTCTGGAATGCACACAAAGTCTTTGCAGACTATTAAGGGATCCTATCACTACCATATGCAAACTTATATTATTAAAAGATTATACTGACTACTAAGTACAATTTTCTATTGACATGGTATATCTGGAAGTGTTCTTGTAAAATTGGTTCCAGGAAAGTGAATGCAAACACAATCACGAGAATTGAACAATATGAAGAGGAATCTTGGACTGTTCCTACCTTCAAAATCTGTTTATTTTTTTCAGTAATATAACTTTCTGCATTGATTAAACAGCACTGACTGGCATCTCAGTTAGATTAATGACTTGGCCTTTCTGAAAATCAAATAATTCCATTATTCAACCTCTCCTAAACTTGAGATCAGGTGCTACTCTTGTGACATTTTCTTGTTAAAAAACAAAAAAAGTATTATTGAAATATAAGCACAGAAAAACAAAGAATAAAAAAAACTAGTTTATTTGGTATTGCCTACTTGTTGATGGGTACCTATGTCAAAAGTTGGATTTGCAGGTGTGAAAACCCTAAGATGGGCTGTAGTGGTGCAATAAGGGGAAAAGAATCACGTCAAGTCAAAATAATTTCTATTGTGAGCTCCAATCGATTTTCTTTGTGTGCCGTCTGTAATCAGCCCAATATGTGCTGCTGTTCTAAGGTTTATTATTTGTGTTTCATTTCTTTCCACCTCCGTACATTTCAAACCCTGTCTTCTCCATTTGAACACCTCACTCTGTATAGCTTTGGGAGAAATTATCAATTTTTTTCCACCCTAAACTGTCAGTTATTGTTCAGGATGTGTAATAAAAAACAACTGTGTGTGTTGCTACTTTAATCTGGTTGTGAATACCTAAAACTGTTGTTTAGATCTCACCACATATTATGATCAATCAGTGTAGAAATGCTGTTTTCTGCATAGTTTTTCTTGTAACTGTAGTTAATGAATAAGAGCATCTGCAACAATACTTTACATTAATTGTCCCTGTCATGTAAATAAAGAGAAAGTGTGTCTGTGGTGCATGTTTGTGTGTACAGAAAGACAGGAAGCAGAGATTGTGCTCGCTTCTCTCTGTGTCAGCCTTGCTGAGGGGAATCAATACATCTCAGTCTCCTCCACTCACTGTACCAAAGACTGTAGGTAATGGGCCTTAACAAGCACAGGGCTGCATGTCTATGAGTTCGACATTTAAGTATAGTCCACATTGCCAATCTTGAGGCTTGTCTCAGCTGCCCAGTAGGTAGGTGCCATTTTTCCTCTTAACAAGAGGAACATTTCATTAGTGGGAACAATTCTGAGTGATGTCCTTGTTGGTGCCTGTTATATTGTTCAGAGCAGGCTTTTTGTGCTGCACATTTCACATATATACATATTGCACACAATTAAGTCTCAGGGTGCAATTTTGTACTACAAAGTATCACTTATTATTTTCAACATGATTACACAAAATTGTACATGTTGCTGTGATAATGGCCCACAACCATGGAGGCTACTGCTGTTGTTATTGGACCAGATCAAAGGAGAACACTGGAATCTAGGCAATTCTTATCCTAGCTGTAGACCAAGCAGTGACCGTACAGTGTGCAGGTTATATTTGTTAGAAACATACTCATTAGTGTGGTGCAATTAACATCCATTACCCCTTTTCTTTTCTTTTTTTTTTTACATTTCAGTTTTGGATGTCAACGGGCAACACAAACTACATACAACATTTTGTTCAATATTCAGATGTGCATTTGCATTGTTTTTAAGCAACAAGACTTGTGTTACAAAAGAGGGTTTGGGGCTTACTGAGGTAATCAGGTTTAACCTTGGGTTTTCAGTGCCACAGATTAGGGTCACCTCACTTAACTAGTAAACTATGCTGTAAGTTAATATATTAACAGAAATAAAAGCACTGTTCACTGACCAGTCCTTTTTTGATATATGGTGTCGTCATTCATAGAAGAGTCAATGTAGATCACTGTGTGCAGATAGAGGCAGGGCAACTTTGGCTGTCCCAGACAACCATCAATGAGACTTATGGATTCTAAGCAAAGGGAGCATTGCTTGTTTTTCTTCATGCTGGCAGCCCTTTTATTGTCTGCAGGTCTTTTTATAGTGATGTGATCTTAAGCAGTTATAAGTGCAATGCAAAAAGATGAACCAGCCATTAATTTAATCTAACTCCTCTCTTTCATCCTGATCTAGTCAGAAGCTCCTGGGATTTTGTGTAGCATGACTTCATGGAAGATAAGCTCAAAGGCAGCTACCTCAGCTCTAGCATATACCTCATGGAGGAGGAAAAAGGTCTTTGTCGCTGACTGTAGCCCCACAGGGGGCACTCAGCGCAAACAGCAGAGGCCTCCAAGCCTGCCTCAGCAGCCACAGGAACAAAGTCTTTGCTGCAGACTTGGGGAGTCTTTCATCACCCCCTTTTTTACATTTCTTGGACCGATGGGCAAATCCGAATGAACCCTCATTATAATGTCTTGGGTATGCACTGAATGACACTTCTGCAAATAAACCCTCCACAGTTTCTACTCTCAAATGATTATTTATTTAATCAGATTTATATTTAAAACTCCAAAAATTCATCTTTTGATAAGTGAAACACCGGTGTGTTTCTCCTGTTGCTTTCTCTGTATGTGGCTGTTAGAGCAAATCTATAGAGAAATATTTTTGATATCGTTTCAGTTATTATGTTACATGTTTGATTTTGTATAATATGTTGTTAGAGAATATATGCTGCGTGTTTAATTTGTGTCGGGTAAGAAAACATTACAGCGCATGTGTGGTAGCAGGTTAGAAATGAGCCAGGACGGCAATGGAAATGTGCGCTGTAGCAGCAAATAGTTTTTTGACCGTGACATCATTTGTTTGTATGTACGAGTCAGAAATAAATCTGGACAGCTCACATTAAGAAGTGGAAGATCTATTTTTTCAAAGCTTGGGGCAGAAATTCGCCACTACAGTGGCTTTCCTTTCAAAATAGTTTCTCCAGTTTTTCCAGTCTGCATTAGGCCAATTATTACTATTATTATTAAATTTATACAAAATTTAAAAGTGCACTTACCTTTATTTTAGTTTATTCCTTTCTTCTTTACTAATTAGCACTCCCAGGGTTGCAGTTAGATTGATTTGTACCTAAAGATGGCGCAGTGATATTGTAAAGCATATTGATTTACAGATTTCTTTTTCTAGCATGTTTTTTGGGGGGCAGAAGCAAACGTGTGTGTGTATATACACAATCTAACCACACAAGCATGATCTGATTACTGTAATTTTAATATTATTATTTAATGTTGCTGTTTGGTGTCTCCTTCAAGCTTGAAATCAAAAAGCAGTTTTCCTACTAAATGTTCAGGGCTGACAGAAATAAATATAGAAAATAACACTTCAAGTATCCTCACTACGACATCCCATTTTACTTTGTTCCCTCTACTTTGCAGTTGGACGTGACAGCTGTTGTAACTTATGTGCACTGCTGGTTATTTTTACATTGCTGCAACAGATTCATTGTACTACAGTGCTGTGGAGTATGTGTTCTGTTTTGTACTCTATCCCTTTGACCTTCTCAGAGGCCCAATAAATCTCAGGTTGCACAACCTCGTAGCTGTTTTTGTCTTTTTTTTTAGTCTTTTTTTTACTTATGCTCACATGCTAGTACAGAGAGCTATTGTGTAAAACGATTTCAGTCACTTTTTCTTTAGCTGTTTGATAGTAGTACCTTCAGTCATTTTCTGTTGTGTTTTTGTGGGTATATAATAGTTTATATCTCCAGTACATATTTCTGCTTTTACAATACTACTATAGGTGGTTGTTTCATGCCTATGCCCCTTCATCTCATCTTGCTTGTACAATAACAGTGATGGAATCTTGAATGTCAGAAAATGTCTTTGATCTTTTCCTCTCTGAGCTATATCAGCACTGACGTTTGAGGCTGATTGCAACTGATTATGGCGTGTTTTTAAAAGTTTCCTTTTAAGTCACCTTCCTTTATGCTTGAGTTGCAGCGATTGAAAGGATATGATGAGTTTGACAGGTAGATGTAGTTGTGTTTTCTGGAGTCCTGCTGAGTCACTCTGTTCTGAATTGCATTTCTTAGAGAGCATTTGTTCATTATAGAAAGAACTTTCTCTTTTTTGTGCTCTGAACCAATCCCCAAATTTGGTTTTCACAATCTTGACAGTCGTTAGTATGCCGGAAGCTAAAGCACAGCAAACCTACAGGATATTTAAGTTCATCCTAATTTATAAGTAAGTCTTGATTTGAATTGAAAATTACCATAGCTTTTGTGCTTAAAAAAACAACAACTCATATGCAGCTTTTTAAGGGCATCAGCTGATGGAAAATCTGTCCCGTTAAGCTCATAATTCTCTGTTTTGGTTCGGTATGCAGAATAATGCGCTTTCAAAGCATAGCCCTTATATTCTCAGTGGTCCAGACCTAGAAATAGATGCTTCTTTTAATTAAAATGCAGTTTCCAGGGATGTCTTAGACAAACAGTGAGCTTACTGTGAACTAGGTTAGCAGCAGTGAAAAGGTTGTTTAAAAAAAAATCAGTCATTACATGCTCAGACAACACACAGTGTGAATTTTAACTTTCCTCATACAATGCAAACATATCCTATCACTTTAGGAATTAAACCTATAAAATTATGTTCACTGAGTTCCAAATATTACTATAGTGTTAAGCACAGAGAGGTCATTCCAGCATTCATTATTATGCTCATCTTTCTTTTAGCCAAATAGACAATCCATGCAGGCACACGCTCAGCTCACATTCTCTGCTAAAGAATCTACTTTTGTGCCAAAGGATGGTTGTGACCTCTTCCCAAAGGACCAACTAATTACTGTTAAAAATGGATTCTGGGCATAACATGTTCTAATCCATTAGCCATTTCACTGCTACTAGTTGCACTGTCACTCAGAAATGTGCAAATGCATGGCTATGCTGGCAGGTGGTCTTCTTGACAGTCATCACATATTACCTGTTTTGACAATCCCCACATTTAAATTGTCTGTTGTATTCATCATGTTAAAGTTGGGTTATTTAATTAAATATGCTCAGTTAAGCTGATGACTGAATCAAGTACATAGCCTCAAAACTGCACTGCTTGTAGCTTCATAGCTCAGTCATTTAGAAAGCAGCGGGCTGGTTTCTGGGGTCCAGCTATGAAATTTGGTGAAATGTAATATGGGGAATATTGAGACAATTGAGATCAAAACAGAAATGTAGATTTAAAGGAAAAATCATAAGTGATATCACTGCATTTCACTCTTTTTATTTATAGGCTTACTAGGGTAGAGGAGAGGTTGAGTATGTCAGATGAAAAATAATAAGGGAGGGGAAATTCAATCAATGCTCCATCTAGCAGCAGCAGGTGGTCATGGTGTTGACCATGCAGAGATAGCGCCTCCTTTTTCCAATCCTGCTCAACTGTGTGTG
>NW_005187466.1:2753097-2755076 GCF_000239375.1 Pundamilia nyererei | reverse complement strand
GAGTAATTAGATTAAAGAGGAAGAGGACGTGATATCAACCAGAAGCTGGCAGAGACAACACAGAGGAGGAAGGGGGTTAAAAGACCTCTTTCAGCAGCCTCCTTGGGTGTCTGTTCTCATGAAGAATATCAGTTTCGTGGCCTAAACTGTATTGAGGTATGTCTTTGTATTGTTTGGTACTTGTTTTATTAGGCCTAATATGTCAAACTGCATGTAAAAACTCTGGAGGAAAAAAAGAATATTAGTTTCATGTCCTAGCTCACAGTGTTTCTTCCTAAGGAGAGGTTTTAATATCCATATGGGATAAGTAGACACATCACTTTTCTTTTAGTTGATAGACATGTGCCAAGTCTTACTTCCAAGCTGAGGCTAGAGTTTGTGTTTTGTCACAGATCTACAATCAACAGTCTTCTTCTGACAATTTGGCAATGGCAATAAAGGTAGCAGTCATACTAACCTAACCAAACCTTAGCAGCAGCAGCAGTGGAAATGAGTAAATCTGCTTCGAAGATGAAAAGCAAAGGTTATGGGAGACCTTTGATAAACGTTGTTGTCCTTTCAGTTGTAGTGTCCATCAGAAAGGGTTCATGCAGGTCACTTTGAAAGGAAAACATGATCTGCTTTACACTCTAAATTTTGTAAACAGTTGTTTTCAGAATAGGCTAAAATATCTTTGCCATTATCAATCCCACTTCACGGGTTTTCATGACAATCTATGACGCTGTGAGAGACTGGGCTCTGTGAACACATTATTTGAAAATATGACCAGCATTTATTATAGGTGTTTTACAAAAAGTCATTAGGTACTTTGTGAAATTAAAATGTCATTAAGGAATACCCATTAAATAGGGCTGTGCTCTGGCTTAATGCGCTAGGGGATTAGGTCTGCTCAAATCTTTCAACTTGACTGGGCAACTATATAAGCCTAATTTTGACCTGGACATTAATGACCAAGTAGTGGGAAGAAACTTTTATGGTCTTATTTAAAGTTTCTAAGTTTAAAATGAAGAGAGCATTTCCACCAAACCAAAGGTGATCTATTGGACTGTGGAGGCCATTTGAATACACTGAACTCACAGTTTTGCTCAAGAAATCAGGTTTGCGATTTGGTGCAGTATCCTGGTGGAAGCAGCCATCAGAAGATGGGTACACTATGTCATAAATTGACACAGTACTCAGGCAGGCTATGACTTTTAAACAGTGCTCAGTTGGTACTAATAGGCCCGAAGTATGCACAGAATTTAACATTAAATTGTGGCATATTTCATTAAACACCTTACGACCTAACTCTCCCCGCAGGAGCAACGTGTCTGCTCAAATAAAGATAATGTTAAGGATCTTCTGATCCTGCTTCAGCTTCAAGTATTAAAAAAGTCCTTATTTGACTGTCCAAATAGGGGGCTTGGAAAATGAAAGTAAATCCTTTCCGCTTTTTTTAAAGGTTCCACAAGCAGTGAAGTGCCACAATCTCATCAGCCTTGTGTCCCAGATGATCTCGGAGCTCTTAGAGTAAAAGAATTTCCACCAGCCATGCCTATCAAAAGGGCTGACTGCGGTTCTTATACGCCACCAGATGACCAAATCAGTCTTAAACTCATCTTGATTAAACTGTTCAACTTTCAGGATAAAGTAAGATATTATGTCTTTAAAAGCAGGCATTAGTCATTTTTATTTACTCTTACTGCTGAACTGATGACGAGGTGCCGTTGCTTTGACACAGAAGAGGGGAAGTTTTGTGCTTTTAGTGAAAGCAATCACCCCTTCTCTGATTGCTTTCACAAACAGGTCAAACCAGACTTATTGCCCCCCAATGAACATGAATATGAGCTGTGTCATATAACTTGCCAAGGTGTGTTTTTTGTGTAAAAGAATCAATTTTTATCCTACAAGGGGTTATACATAAAAACATACACACACACACTATATACAGTGGGGCAAAAAAGTATTTAGTCAGCCACCGATTGTGCAAGTTCCCCCAC
>NW_005187466.1:2742962-2750937 GCF_000239375.1 Pundamilia nyererei | reverse complement strand
TGTCCAGTGTGCAGGTGTGCATACACATGAATGCCAGCATCATTTAGAGCACTCTATCCAAAGCAGGTTAATTGTTTTTTCATTAGTAGAGATAACCAAGATTCGCTTCAGAGCTTTTTAATCAGGGGTTTCTTATTTCCTGAGCCACTTTAACTCTCTCTGTCTCCCTCCTTCACTCATTTACACACAAACACACTCACACAGACTCTTTATTTTTATTAGGTACACTTGCTAAATTGCTTGTTGGCAATCATGTCACATGATAATAACCCCAATAGCTATCAGAATAGGGGAAAAGGGTGATTACCACTGGGAAAAATCTGGGGGTTTTCTTGTATAAGCATCTCCAAGGTTTGCAGAAATTGGTCTGTAAAAGAGAAAATATCCAGTCAGTGGCAACTGTCTGCGCAAAAGTGCCTTGTTGATACCAGAGATCGGAGGAAAATAGCCACACTGCTTTGATCGCAGTAGGAAGGCAATAGTAACTCAAATAATGCATCATTGCAATCACGGTATGCAGACACAACCTTGCAGCAGATGTAGTACAGAAGCAGGACTAAACTGACTGCTACCATTAAGAACACGAAGCTGAGCTTACAATTCACAGGGGCTCAGCAACATTGAACCATAGAAGACTGGAAAAATGTTGCCTTGTCTGACGAGTCTTGATTTTTGACACAGTATTTGGATATAAGAATCTAAATTTTATATAAACAACATAAAAGCATAAATCCATTCTGCCTTAAATGAATGATTCAGGCTGGTGGCGGTGTAGTGGGGTTTCTCTGCATACTTTGGGCCCATTAGTACCAACTGAGAATTGTTTAAAAGGCACAGTCTGCCTGAGTACTGTTCCTGGCAATGTCTCTTCCTTTATAATGCTGTGTCTCGTCTTCTGTTAGTTATTTCCAGCAGCATACTGCACCATGTCACAAACCTTAAATCATTTTAAACAGATTTCTTGAACATGACAGTGAGCTCAGGGTGTTCAAACGGCCTGCACAGTCCAACAGGGCACCTGTGGGATGTGGTGAAATAAGAGAATTACCTCGTGACTCTGCAGTTGATAAATCTGCAGCGACTGTGTAATAGCATCCTGTCAATATGGACCAAAATCTCCAAGAAAGTGTACCAAATAAAGTGACCAGTGAGTGAGTGCATCGTGTAGTTGTTGTCCTGTAATTAGATCCTTGCATACACTTGTTGTAGTGATTTATGTCTGATTTTATGACAGCAAATCTTATGTAATGGAATAAAAAAATCAAAGAAAAAGTGATAAAACCTGTGGTTTAAATGGGTTTATACTAAGCCAAGCCAGCATGTTGTCTATTAGACTGATAGTGGTATAATATAAAATCACTGTCAGAGCCAATTCAGCTATCAGTCTCTCTTGGTGAAACATAAGTAACAAATTTCAACTTCTATAAAAATAGAACAGAAATTTATGAACAGGACTTAAAGCAATTTAAAAAACAAAACTACAGTGAATTAGTGTGTAGAGACAGTTCTGTTGTTATTGGCTAAATGCAATTACAATGGTCTCTCAAGTGGATCTAACTGAGCTTTGTAGTAACAGGAACATCAAATTTATGATAATAACAACACAGAAGTATTCAGTTTTAGCGTTTTTCTCTGGTGGGTTCTGCTCGTATTGTTATAAATACCATAATGTAATGAATTAAACACAGCTTAATAAAAACTCTTGCCACTGCACCTTTTTTCCTTCGGTGTAACCCACACATACTGTGCATTATAGAATTCACCCGTTTGTCCATTCATGTTCATGTTTACTTCTGGGTGTAATTCCTTTTAAGACTGTATAAGTCAAATTCCACATATCTACTGTGACAGTGAAATCGGAGGTGAATGAGTTTGTTGTTGGTAAATCAGTTGTCAAGACAGTGGCTCTTTGCTAATAAGCCACATTCTAAATTGGACCAGGAGTGCTATTGATCCCATCACTTATAGCGCTGAAGAGGGCAGAAGGACACTTTACCCTTCGTGCAGAAGGAAAGTAATTGGCTCCGCTAACCTTGGAGAGAATAGGAGGCAGAGCTAGATAGAGGGTCACATACAGAGGTGAGAGAGTGGCATAGACACTAAGAGAAGGAAAGACACCGTTTTTTGCATAAATTCCTATAGAAGTCTCATTCATTCCCAGGTTCAGTGGTTTCAGGATGATGTGATCCTATGGCTCATCAAGTGGTGACCTCCAGTTCATGCTGGGGCAGTTTACAACTAGGTGTGAAGCAGCCAGGATGAGCAGCTACAGGTCTGACACCATGGTTCCCAGCCAGAAAAGAGTGGAGTGCCTACTTCAGTCACAGAGAGGTTGAAATATGTACATGTGCAGCTTATACAGTGACATGTATGCTGCACTGGCATGCTGTAGTGAAAATCTGAGCACTAATCAGAATCAGAATACTTTATTGATCCCTGGGGGAAATTATTTTTTGTTACAGTGCTCCATTATAAACCAACATTAAGACAAGACAGACAATACACTAACTAAGAATAGTTCAATATATACATGTATATACATACATACATACATAAGTCACTCATAAATAAATAGCTGAAAAAGAAACATGTGTAGTTATAGCAGCAAACAGTGTGTTAAGTGGATGCGTTGTACAGGGAGAAGGCAATGTTGTCAGTATACAATATACTCTAATACCCTGACCGATGCTCACTAGTTGTGGTAAGTGATCAAAAGAATACGATCACAGACTTGGAGGACACTCAATGTAGATCCAGGGCTTTAAAGGTGCACTCACACTGGTCACACTAGTTCTTCATCGTTACTCTCCGAATGGCCTCGCATTTTGTGGCTTAAATGTAGATGCAGTAAAACCCTTTGCTCCCAAATATTTGTTTAGTGGTTTTTACAGAGGCAGCTGTCATTGAGGAAGAATTGAAGATCTGCACCGAGGCATGGAGAGTGATCACACTGCATACATACTCTGCTAACTGTGAACTGGGAATGGCACATGGTGATCACACTAGTGTTTTGTGGCTTCCCTAAAACACACATCAATTCATGCTCATATGTTTGATTTTTAAACATTTTTTCCTTTTCCATACCAAATTAATTGAGGTGGATATTGAACCTTTTATGATCATAAGCAGGCATTATATTGCTGTGCACATTATTGAACTGATGTAGTTTTATTTTATGGCCAGAACTATCATACCCTACATTTCCACAGTTGGATTTCCATGGAGGACTGTTGTCCTATCCACATTTATGGTACAGGGGTTGCCCTGATCAAGAGAGCCAATTTAATTTTGCAAGGATGAATTCCCTTAAATCAAGTCTTCCCTCGCATTGGTGAAGATTCTCAGTCATCCAGGTCATTATAGTCATTGTAGTCTAAGGAGCTTGGAAAGAAAAGCATCTGGACTTTTTTACGACACCAGCTGTCTTCCATCTATATTCCAGTTTTGAGATCCCACTCACATGTTGGACCATTTGACCTCAGTAAGTCACACGATAGGGTGGTGCAAGGTGTGGCAATGGGTTCACTTTGGCTCATGTGATTAGGCAGAGGATCAAGAGGGGGTCCACGACCCTCTTAGGGAAACTCCCAGATATTAGGGACTTAAAAATCTGGGACTCTCCACCAATTGCTCTTAGAACTGAGCTTCTAAGAGCAGCTTCTTGGATGAGAGGTGAAACGTCTTCAAGAAACGTCCAGATGCTTTTCTTTCCAAGACTTCCTTCATGTCCCTCATCCTACATGTTTGCTGCAGTATCCGCTCAGTTGAATGATTAAATTTGGCAACTATATGCATTAGATTTCATGGCTATAAGAAAAAAAGTAGTGATTGGGACCCCTAGTAACATTTAAATATCAAAATAATGAGACCACTTGTTTTAGCAAAGCGTCATGTTTACATCGAAATCTATATTTATGTTTCTCAAAGCAACATCTCATATTCAAATGTCAGACCCACATTAAGCCTTTAACTGAAAAAACCCAAACAAAAAATAATTATTCAGGTGGTTTAATGATGTTCTGATAACTTTTTCTTAAACATCCATTCAGCTTGTTTGGTGCATGATTTTCATTCCCTTTGCTCCGTATTGTGTTTACTGATGTGCGCCTAAATGACTCTTTCTCCTTAGCACCTGTGAATGCTTCTCTTTATCCCTCACTGGAATGATTGTGCCTGTTATCGTTGCCCCTAATACTTGACTCGTATCATTAAAAACTGCAAGCTCCTAACTAGGAGGAGCCTTTGACTTGAAAACCAAATGTTTTTGTTGATGGTACCAGATTTTTAAGATGTGTTTTCACAGAAAAAGCCACTTTTGAGCTGGAAATGCAGCTGGCAGTGTGTACTGCTGGTTATTTATCTTCTTAGATCTCTACTTTGCTGTCTGTTTCCAAGGTTACTTCTGCACATGAAGCGCTAACAGAGCCACACTCCTTTATGGACTTTATGGCATTCATCCAACTGTGTGCTAGCCTATATTGCTGCATTAAAACAAGCAACAAAAGTAAAGAAGAGATTGTCAGCTGTCTTGCAAACAAACAGAAAAGAAACAGTGGGACGAGAGAAGCCTTTGCTAGACTTCATTTCCAGAAAGTAAATGAAAATTATTGTCTTTTATCTCAGTTCAGTCACTCAATTCAAATTATTTACTCACTGAAGATTTTTTGTTTACTTAAGCTGGAAGAAAGTTTTCAAGTTCTGCCTCTTTGTCAGGTAAAAGCCTGGATTTAGACTGTGTATCTATTCCTTATAATGAAAAAACAAATGCTTAAGCTAGGTCATTTGACTCTAATTTTCTTTTTACTGAATTCCCACCAGTATCCCATCACTTTTCTTGAATGTTGAAGCAGGTGAACCTCAAAGTCCTTCAAGGTTAGGGATTAAAAGCAATCCTAACAGATACTATCAAGATGTCAGTTAAATGCTAGCACTGAGTTCTTGCTGCTTTGTTCTCTGACTGCATTTCAGGCTTTCATTTCAAGTAAACCTCAAGACTTCAACTGTCAGCGTTCAACTTTTCATTCCTGTTTTGTTCTCTTTATCTAAGGCTTTCACTACAAAACCTCTTTCACTTTCCTCCTCCCTTAAACCACAAGTCTTCCTTGGTCCCTCATTTCCCTGTGCTTGCTGCAGTGCCTGTCCAGTCGAATAATTTAATTTAGCAGGCTATATACCTTATATGTCACTGCTGCAGATGTTAAAAACATTATCTAAACGGATGGCGTGCCAGATAGAAATTGTTGGAGCAAGAAATTCATTCCAACATGTTAGTTGTTTTCAGATAAAAACAGGATGTTGTATATAATACTATCCTATTTTTACAGTATTGAATGAGAAGAATTGACTGATCTTGCTTTATTTGCAGACACTGAAACCAAAGTCTTCAGAGGGAAAGAGTTTTCAGAGAGCTGGGTGATGATGAAAACGTCCTAAAAGTTTTCTTTTTTCTTCGGGTCCATGGTTATTTCTGGATGAACTCTTGTCTGTGGATCGTTGGTTGATAGAATATAAGGACACTGTCAGATGATTTTAATACCAAATTTTACTTTTGAGTCATAAAGTTTTCAGTTAATTTCTGTGCTTTTACTCCGATTATAAATGCATGTCTTGCTGTAAAGGATTATTTCTGTTCTGTGGTATTTCAGCCCCTGTGATTTCCTCACTTCCATTCATCAATGATGAATATGTTGAAAGCGCTTGTTTACCGCAAATTTAATGACTTCATCCGCAGTTTTGAGACTGTAATTCATCATGTTTATTAGAGCTGCCACTTCCACTTCATTAGATGCTCATTTTCTTTTTCTTTCATATCCTTTTTACTTTCCTTGTTTTGAGTCATCTTAAGAGTTAATTTAATGCAATAAAGCAGTAATGATCAAATAACAAGGACTGGCATTTCATAGTTAAAAACAGCATTCTTTCTCCAATAATTACATATTAATCTCAGGATCAGCACTAACATTTGTGGATCAATATCTCACTATCTCACTGTACATCCACACACAAATATGCAATACATGCAATGTCACTGTCAATTACAGATCTATACTAAGATTATACAGGAAATGGGAAATGATGGCTATGTCAATGGTTATTACTTGTCTTCGCTAAGACCTGACCTTTTTGCGTTACACCCCAGAGTAATGGATGACATCAATATTTTTGGAGACTGGTAATTTTTAATAAGATAATATAGAGAACAATTATGTCCTTTTAAGACTTCAACTACAAAATATGGCAAACAACTGAACTGTAATTGTTATCAAATACAGAATAGTTGCACAGAAATGAAACTATGAACAAGATGACTACAGGATTAAGATGACATAGAGAAAAGGACCATAGCGAGTACCAGTCAGTCACAAACACAGACATTTGTCTACAAATGGTAAATGGCCTGTATTTGTATAGCGCTTTACTAGTCCCTAAGGACCCCAAAGCAATTTCCACAACCAGTCATCCACCCATTCACACACTGGTGATGGCAAGCTACATTATAGCCACAGCCACCCTGGGGTGCACTGACAGAGGCGAGGCTGCCGGACACTGGCGCCACCGGGCCCTCTGACCACCACCAGTAGGCAACGGGTGAAGGGTCTCGCCCAAGGACACAACGACCGAGACTGTCCAAGCCGGGGCTTGAACCGGCAACCTTCCGATTACAGGCAAACTCCCAACTCTTGAGCCACTATTGCCCTACAAGTCTCCAGAATGATTTGCTGTACAGCACCAGGACCTGACATGATCCATGACTACTCACTGAGTAGTCCCTGGTAAAAGCATATGAATTCATGAAAGGACAAGTAACTGGTTCCCATCCAGACTGGCTAACAGAGGGCATACCACAAGGGTATGACACCATGACAGTACTGGCCAATTATCTGCCTCTCCACAGCATGGAAGCTTCTCCCAGGTGTTATAGCAACCAAGCTGAGTAGGCACATGAGTCAATACATAAAAAGCAACTCAGAAGGGCATTAAAAATAATACCAGAGGATAAAAAACACCTTGGTTGATAGAGCAGTACTCCGGAACTCTAAGAGAAGGTAGGTCAACTTGAGCATCGTCTCATATATACTATATATACGATATAGTATTGATAGATAGAAAAAGTGGCTGACATCAAGAAATCCTACCAATAGCCCAAAGAACAAAAAAGGGCAGTCTAAAGGACAGCACAGAGGCTCACATGAACAGGCTCTCAGCACCAGATTCTACCATCTACCTACGTAACAGTAGGATGTGAAATCATAGTTGGGGCAGTGTACACTGAGACACACAAGAAAGTATTTGGAACACCCCAGAAAGTTTATTCTTTTCATCTGGATGTTGCATTTTTACTGCGAGAAACATTTCATCACCCATCCCAGTGACTTTAATCTGGAACCTGTAGGAGATATCGATTAAATGTTTTAAAGTTCAGATGGGAGACCTAAGATGCCAAAGGTAGTCAAGAACAAGAGGGCTAAGATCCTGCAGGGCTTCAAGTTTTAGACAGACAAGCAGCTGCTAGCTAACCAACTAGGCATAATTGCAGTTGACAAGGTGCAGAAGACTCCAATTATGACAGATGGGGCAATCGCAGTGGACAACAACATTAGGAAGAATGGGCATGACAAAATACAGAAGGAGGCTGAATGAACAATTGGTGATATCCAAAAGCTGTGGAGTGTAAAGTCATGAGTGGGTCTGGTGGCAATAGGAGCCGGAAAAATGGCTTTGGCAAATTCCAGGTAGAACAACAGAGTTCACATGGTTTAATTTAAAATACAGTGGACTTGTCATTGTCCCGACTTACGAAATTCATTCGTTCCCGAGGGTCTCGTTTGGCTCTCGGCGAAGGCAGTCACACTTTTCTCCTCTCCTCCTTCCCCTTATCTTCCCTGCTTAGCCTCTTGTGTCCTTGTCTTGTCTCGTGTGTATTACTTTCCCTGGAACACTCTCTCACAGTCTGTTCTCTAAAACCTAAAAGAGA
>NW_005187466.1:2741144-2742151 GCF_000239375.1 Pundamilia nyererei | reverse complement strand
GGCTCTCTGAGCACAAGAATGACAAGACCACGGAGTGCAAGTTTGATAACATCATGGAGAAACTCGCGGCTCTCCAACGGGAGATTGAGAGACCAGTTTTGGAGTGTTAAAGAACAGCTTTGAAATTCTCATGAGCTGTTCGCATAAAAGAAAAATCAACAACATCAGCATCATAATGCGGATATCCCTTCGGCGCCAGCTGTGGGCTCAAGGCTGGAGCCGAACAAAAACTCCCTGATAGCGACTGTGTTTTGACTGTTCTTCCCACTCTATGCAAGGCCACCTGGATTGGCTGGTAGACTGTTTACTTAGGCTAGTAGGGCGAAGGACACTGTCTCAGCTGAACTATGGACACGCACACACATACACTTACACTGATAAGCACTCACTCATCCCCCTTTCCCTTCCAACGCCTGCTTGTTGCCTCCTGGGAACACGAGGCGGGTCTTGGACCGCGCTGGAGAGACGGCGCAGTGGCAGGATGGCTGCTGTGTTGCCTGGGATTACTCCTTATCCCCTACCCAACCCTGTTGCTGGTCACGTGCTCTATAATGTTGTACTGTGGACATTTATGTGCTTTCTGTGCAGAGGAGTTTTTTTGTTTCCTGTTCTCATGCTGTCCTCCTATAGCCCAGCATGAGTAGAGGTCTATTTTTTTCCTCTTGTACTTTCCCATTGTAGTGTACATTTCAGTGGTTTTTCTGTAAGGCAACCGTTCTCTGACTTGTATCCCCATGTGATGTCTGTGTTGTGTGTGTAAGGTCGGGGGGCGGGTTTATTCCACTGCAGGGCAACCTGCCACTGCATGTAGCGAATAAAATTTGAACTTGAACTTCCGTATGTCGAAAATTTTCGTAAGTCGAAGCACCTATCGCGCCTTGGCCTGGTAAATGGCCTGCATTTGTATAGCGCTTTTCTAGTCCCTAAGGACCCCAAAGCGCTTCACACTACATTCAGTCATTCGCCCATTCACACACACATTCACACACTGGCGATGGCAAGCTACA
>NW_005187466.1:2739814-2740672 GCF_000239375.1 Pundamilia nyererei | reverse complement strand
AAAGCCAAGGGGTTGTCACATGATTCAGAAGGCATTGTGGGCATTCTGATCATTCTGGACTCAGCCAATCAGAGCCAGCGGATTTCGTAACGTGGGCATTTTGCTGTAACACGGGCAGAAATATTGCTGTTCAGTGCCTTTGTAACTTGAATTTTTCGTTTAACGGGGTATTCATAAGTCGGGGTTCCACTGTACACTATGTTGACGTACAGAGGCATTTTTTAATTATGTCATTGTCCGAATACTAATGGACCAAGTTGTAGCATGTTCACATGGCCATTAGTTCAGTAGCTCTTTTTTCTTTCATCAAACAAAAAAGGAAAATGACTGTACAAAAGGAAAGGTTGACTTAATGGTGGCGGTAGCTGAAAGGTCAGGAGATTTAAATTATGACAGTCCAGCCTACATTACACATTAGCACACAGTGTAATGACTGTCTTCAGGTCTGTATCCTCATCCAGGAAATGTCAAAGCCTATTGTTGGCCTTTGTTTTGGGGGTGAGAGTGAACATGTATATTTAAGTGCTCGTGTCAATGTAATTTTTGTGTGCAGATGTGTGTGCTTTCAGAAGTATAGACATGCACATATGCATGCTGTGTGTGTGCTGCCACATCAAGACTTCGCCTCAATAGACAGGCTACATACAGCTATTTACCCGAGGGTCAAATTAATTTAGGAGATTAAGAGGCTAATAAGCAAGGCTTGCTGCAATTAATGACTAAATAGAGATTGCTTCAATTAATGACTTTATGTATATTACATTCACTCCAAGGCCCACAAAGCAGAGATGGATTAAACTGCAAATTATTACCATTGAAAAGATAAATAGGATGCAGGCATAAATTACTGATACGTGT
>NW_005187466.1:2737518-2739675 GCF_000239375.1 Pundamilia nyererei | reverse complement strand
GTGCGTGTCACTGCAGAGCTCTTCTATGAGGACAGCAGTATGCTTTCTGTGAAACATATCTATTAGGATTTTTTTTTAAGTAAACATAACAGAGAGGTAAACAGCAGTATTTCCAAAACTGTTTAAAAAAATGAATGATGTACTCTGTTTAGCCTGTTTTGATACTGTACTTGTGCAAAATATCATCATGTTGTGGTTCCCAATTGTTTTCACATGGTAAACCATCATAGCCTTGCACGATTGCTCCAAGTACACCTTCTTCAACACAAAAGTGACTATTATTTAACAAACAGTAGAAAGTGTCAACGTGTCCACTTATCTGTCGGTTTTTAGGCCATTCGATTTAACTGTTTTAATAGTTTGCACCTTCATCTGCTAATTCCCCTTTAT
This sequence comes from Pundamilia nyererei, assembly GCF_000239375.1. Lineage (NCBI taxonomy): Eukaryota > Metazoa > Chordata > Actinopteri > Cichliformes > Cichlidae > Pundamilia > Pundamilia nyererei. The sequence goes on along the minus strand of NW_005187466.1, from coordinate 2,739,285 downwards.
CCATACAGTTAGTTAACAGATTAAGCCATTAAACCCTTAGTCACATTTTAAAATAATATTTTATTTGTGCATTGTCTTTGGCTGTGATATTTAACAAAAAGTAAATATATAATTTGACATATGCATTACTCATCATTTTATGTAAATCTGGCATAACACTAGGTTTAAAATAATCATTTAAATAATACATTTATGTGTATATCATATTCATAATCAACTGAAATCAAACAGGAGCATGAGTTTCGAGACTGTTAGACATTCTTTCCTCTTGCATGTATAGCATATTCTCAGTTTAAAAAAGTACAACTTTTCTAATTGTATTGCTCAGTAATCTCAAACATTAGCCATTTCAAAACATGGCTCTCTTGGTATTTCTCTGATTTTTGACAAACAATTGTCTCCAATTGCATAATTTAAATTATATTAACCCAATAATACACAACCCGAGAGAGCCCATTTCCATAAATAGAAGCTTTGAAGTGAACTGAATGTGGCATCTGCTTTTTTTTATTTTATAAAAACAAACAAACACAGCATTAACAGGTTTGTCTGCATCGCAAAGTTTGTGACACCAGGAACATAAAAGGTGATTCAGAAAGGTTGCAATATCTATTTTTTAACAGGAAGCAGAAAGTCTAATTAAACCTTTGGGTTTATTAAACTTTTAATTAAAAAAAGAGAAGAAAAGTAGGCTTTAATTGGAGGCCTATTCTGATCACGGTGAGCACTTTAATCTTGTTATTGTTCCAATATTTCACTGTTAATTTGCAGATTACATTTTCAATTTTATCTAATTATTTTTTTCATATCTGTTGCAAAATAATAGCTGCCTTTCACCTTGTAATACTAAGACATCTCACAGCCAACATTAATGTTACAAAAGCAACTGCATCCTACATCTCTAATAAACAACTTTCTTCATATCTGGGTTGAGGAAATTCTGCCAACCTTCCATTCTCTTCATTATCTTGTTTTAGAGGTTTATGGTTTAACATTTGAAGGAGGAGCAGAATAGAAAGAAAGTGACTGAAATGAGCTCCCCACTCCTGGGGTCTACCATTGTTTGATTGTGGGTAGTAACTCAGACACCCAATTAAAACACAATTTTAAATGCAATGATTGCATGGCCAAAGACAAAAAATGCCATTGAGCAAGAAAAAGGTGACCTACCATGGGTTTAAATGGATTTAACTGCAGATCTCATACTATCCCTAAGAGTAAGTCCATATAGCCCTCAGAGAGACCTTATTTCTGCCTTTTTTTGTCCACTGTCTTATTTCTGTCATCACATAAATACATACTAAATATCAATGGTACTAAAAGTAGCTGTGCATAATGTTACATCTGTGAAATGACTGACTGAAATGCTACAGCGCTGAAGTTCTTATTTTGAAAATTAAGATGTTCTGCCTTTACAACACACTTTTTATAGAGCAACAAACTATTTTTCCACACTAAATAAGGAGCTTATAAATTGCTATAACCCCTCACATTTTTGTAAATATTTTATTATTTCTTTTCATAAGACAACACTGAAAATATGACACTTTGATACAATGTAAAGTAGTCAGTGTACAGCTTGTATAACAGTGTAAATTTGATGTCACCTCAAATAACTCAACATACAGCTTTATGTCTAAACCGCTGGCAACAAAAGCAACAAAACTTTACATTGTAAGTGTTATACCTTCAATGTTGTCCCATGAAGCTATCCGGTCGTTAAGTGATGATGTGACGAATCCTACTTCCGGGTCTAAAGTAGTCTGC
>NW_005187466.1:2729057-2736049 GCF_000239375.1 Pundamilia nyererei | reverse complement strand
ATCCATCCATCCATCCATCCATCCACTCAATTTCCTCTCCAGGTTACGAGTTATCAACTTTAAGGTGCGCGTTTCAGAGTTATGCCCGAGAGTCAAGTGTTGATTGACCAGTAATTGGGCTTAACTCTCCTTTTATTACCTCACCAAAGCCATAGCAACAATACACTGCCAGTCTCAGACTTCATTTTTTCACTGCTAGTGAAGCCCCCTGAGTATTTGAAAACGCCACTTAAAGTAGTAACTCAGTTCTAAGCCCAACTGGGCGACTTACCTTCTTCTGTCTGACAACTATGGCTTCAGTTTGGAGGTTGTATTGTTCATTCTATCTGCTCAATTAGGCTTCAGACCACCACAGTGCGAGCTGGAGACCACCACTCAATGAAGCTAGTCTGCCAACTCGGAGACCCTGGTGTGAGTTTCATGCAGTGTTGCACAAGAATGTCATCACAGAGAGCTGAACAACATCAGCTTAACAGGTTAACAAAAGGCAGACTATATGTAGAAGGAGGGATGGAGATATGAGATCTTGGGATCTACCATCTTGGTTAACACAGCTGTTTATTTCAGATGGGATTTAGGGACCAATTACTAGACAAGCGTAATACCAACACTAGTAGAAACTATGGTAGCCTACAGTAATTATTTATCAAACCTAACTTGGGCATTCTGTCATAATAAAGAGTTTTAGAACTTGCACCTAATATCTGAAGAATGTTCTGTGACATTCAGTTTCCCTGTTAATAATAATTTTTACTTTTGTGGTGAGAAAAAATAGTCCTTGCCTCTCTCTGAAGGACTGCTCTGTAGCTGGAGCAGCAAAAGTACAAACAACACAATGAATCAGTTTTCAGTTTTCAGTTTTATTTGTCATATGCAAGTTAGCACAGGGTCAACATTGCAATGAAATGTGTTTGACGAGCAGCAGTCACTCAGCAGCATGATACAGTAGGAGAAAATATACTAAAATAAAATAAAATAATAAAGAAAATAGAAAAATAGTAAGGAGCAAAATATTAGAGAGACATGGTAAAAGAGAAAAGATGACTAAATATATATGTATCTATAAATATAAATATATGTATACTAGTGATTAAATAAGAAAATCTTGAAAAGAAATATGACGGGAGGGCAGATGGGATATTGCACAGGAATGAGCAGCAGAAAATTAGAGTATTGCACTTTTAAATATAAATATCAATGACATTAAAGTGGAGTGACCAGTGCAGATTAAACAGAGTACTTGTGAAGCTGCAGGTAGCTTCTGAGTGCTGTGTTGTGTGTGTTTAAGTGTTGTGGTTGAGGTGTCGTATGGCTTGGTGGTAAAAACTGTTTTTAAGTCTTGTAGTCCGAGCAGACAGGCTCCTGTAACGTCTGCCAGATGGTAACAAGGAGAACAGCTGATGTGCTGGGTGGCTGTGGTCCTTGATGATGCTGTGTGCTTTACGGAGGCATCGCTGGAGATAAATGTCCTGAATGGCAGGAAGCCTCGTGCCAGTGATGTGCTCTGCTGCCTTCACCACCCTCTGTAGTGATTTACGGCTGCTGGCAGAGCAGCTTCCGTACTAAACTGTGATGCAGCTCGTCAGCAAGCTCTCAATTGCACACCTGTAAAAATTTGAGGTGATGTTGGCATTCATGCTGAACTTCCTCAGCCTCCTCAGGAAGTAAAGCCGCTGGCGAGCTTTCCTGATAGCAGTGTCTGTGTGAAGGGTCCAAGAGAAGTCCTCAGTGATGTTGACTCCAAGGAACTTGAAGCTGCTGACCCTTTCGACCTTGACACCGTTGATGTAGATGGGCTGGTGTTCTCTGACTGGTCGTTTCCGGTAGTCCACTATCATCTCTCTAGTTTTGCTGATGTTGATAGTCAGGTTATTTTCCAGGCACCACTCGTACAGCGCCATCACCTCCTCTCTATAGGCCGTCTCATCGTTGTCTGTGATGAGGCCTATGATGGTTGTGTCATCCGCAAACTTGATGATGATGTTGGACTCTTGTTTAGCAACACAGTCGTGTGTGAACAGGGAATATAGGAGGGGGCTAAGCACACAACCCTGTGGCGTACCTGTGTTTAGGATGAGTGATGAGGAGGTGTGCTTACCAACTCTCACCACCTGGGGCCTGTTTGTGAGGAAGTTTAGAATCCATCTGCAGATCGGTGTTCCCAGCCCAAGGTCGACGAGCTTCGTGGCAAGTTTTGAGGGGATGATGGTGTTAAATGCCGAGCTGTAGTCGATGAAGAGCATCCTTGCATATGTATTCCCTTTCTCCAGGTGAGTGAGGGTGGTGTGCGTTGCCAGGGCGATGGAATCCTCTGTGGCTCTGCTTGTCCGATAGGCAAACTGAAGAGGGTCCAGTGTGTCAGGGAGGGAGGAGCAGATATGACCTTTGACCAGCCGCTCCAGGCACTTCATGATGACGGATGTCAGTGCAACAGGACGGTAGTCATTCAGACAGGAAACCACTGATTTTTTGGGAACGGGAATGATGGTGGATGCTTTGAGGGACGTGGGGACCACTGACTGCCTCAGGGAGAGGTTGAAGATGTTGGTGAACACCTCTGCCAGCTCGTCTGCACACACTCTGAGTAGCCGGCCTGGGATGCCGTCTGGTCCTGGAGCTTTGTGAGGATTTACCTTTTTAAAGGTCCATCTCACAGCTTCTGTTTTCAGAGTTAGAGTTAGAGTTGCAGCCTCACTGTCATTTTATTTTACAATATATATTATTTCTGTTGAAAATTCTAGCCTGTTAACTGAAAGTGATCCCCTAGGAGGAGCTGAAAAAAATATTCAAGGGGCAGGGGATGTCTAAACAACCTTTCTTAGCCTTCTAGCGTGTGAATGTGTGTGTGAATGGGTGGATGACAGGTTGTGTAAAGCGCTTTGGGGTCCTTAGGGACTAGAAAAGCGCTATACAAATACAGGCCATTTACCATTTTTATTTTTCTACCAATGCAACTTGACATAAGCATCAGAAAATCAATGAATGGGTGGATGGATGGTTCCATAACACCTTGGGCACGCTGTCTCGTCAGGTCAGCTGGCCAGTCAATAAACAGTTTCTAGAAGTGGGATCACCATTCGGTAAAAATATCAACACAGGATACACTTACAGACCCTCTCTTTGACCTTGTGTAAAAAGATTGTTGTCACTGCTCTTATCTGAGGCAACTTAAAGAGATATTCTTGATGATAACACACCACAGGGTAGTTCCCATTTCAAGGGCTGTAGAATGGATATGTAACAATGCCTTTGCTAAACATTTGAAAATCAACATTGTCATTGTGAGCAGGTTAGCATGCTTATTAGCATACTGAGATGACAGCTACAACACTTTTTTTCATAACAAATACATTTACAAATGAGAATGGATCTGCAAATAAAGATGACTGCTCCCCTCCATCAGGTTTTCTCCTAACTGCATTGTCAGAGATCCATACTCTTTTCTGATCTACCACTGTTTGGATTAGAGTACTCACTTTGTACTTGAACCACAACTTCGTTTTTAGTGCTGTTCAGTTCACAAAATAATTCTGGACAAATATTTATGGGCATTTTGACACGTTTTGACAGATGTCTCCACTTAAATGACACTATTTTATTGAGTGGAAAAATATCCATTATATACTGTATGGATTAATAAATGAAGGTTGGAAGTTTGGTTTCAGGAAGGGAAGCAGCTGCTAAATGCTAAAACAACGAGAGTAAAACAATCAGACCTCTAGAGAATAGAAGCAGAAGAAGTAGAAGGTGAAAAATCAGCAGCTCCGCTATTAAAATGCACCCTAGAGAAACGACTTGCCCTTTTCCTTAATTTAAAGCATCTTATTGAACCGACCAGTGGAGGTGTATTTACTCCAAGCTGTGAGAGTGTGAGTTTCTCTGCATGTGCGTCGCTCCTTCTCTGTAATGCAAGTGGAGCAGAAGCTGCTTCACAGGATGGATGGCTGCTGTCAGATGGAGTAGAAGAGCTAGATTGATAGTGGTGGAGAGAGAAAGAGAGTGAAAGACACGGGTTGAGACAGTGTGAGAGGTGTGAGACTGATAACAGATGGTTTGCAAGAGGTGGAGTCCTCTGCTCCTCTTTCCACTCTCGTAGGGGGAGTAGAAGTGGAATGAAGATGAACTCTGAAGAAATAATAATAATGCCATTGTTATTATTATTATTATTATTATTATTATTATTATTATTATTATTCTGTATTTCTACTGCATTTTGACCGAGTCTATCATTTCTGAAATATAACCTTTTCAGAAAAAAAATATCCTATTAATCAAATTTGTTATATTAATACCTATCTTTGCATTGTAATTACCTACCAGCCACTACAACACGAATCTTATAGCATATCAGATACACCGCTGGAAACCTTGTCAAATAGCAGAGTGCAACACAGTTTGCTTAAAGAGCATTGACATGATGGTAAGTGAAATCCATAACCTTTTATCCTTCCTTTACAAGATGGGCTGTTGCCTGCATTTAAATTCATGCTGATAGCCTTAGGTGATTTTAACTGTGTGACTGCAGGTCTTCGTGTGGTTCTTAGGATTTATCTAAAGGAAAGAGCATTAGCTGTTGGCAGGATGAGCTGTCCTTAATTTTTAATTTTTTTTAAAGTATTAGTTTTATATTGTGATAGATTGTTGACGTGTCCAGGGTGTGTACTGCCACTTGCCCAAGGCAGCTTGGATAGGCTGGGAGAGGATGGATGTAAGGTTTTATATTTTTAGACATTTGTTGTTTTGTTACTTAATACAAATCCTAAATTTCGAGTAACATATTGGTACGGTCAAAATGAATGTTTTGCCTAGGATGCTTTATTTGTTCCAAACACTGCCAGTTGAAATAACTGATAAACAATTTCAGGAGTGGGACAAATTCATTTCCAGGTTTATATAGCAGGGGAAAAGACCACCAATTAAGTACCAAACTATGCAGCTGGCTAAGGATAAAGGGGGTTAGCGTTGCCATGAATGAAAGATTATTATGTTTCAGCTCAACTAAGGACCCTAGTGTGTTGGTGTAATGTAGATTACCAAGCGAGATGGAAAGAAAGAAAAATTTTCCAATTCAGGCAAGCTTAGGGGACACTTATTAAAAAACAAATCAATCAAGGAAACCAATGCAATAACTTGGCTTTAAAACTCTGGTTACAATTTCTTAACAAGAATGATTGGAATGAAGAGGCTAGGATCTTATAATGGTGCACTTATGATCTTGATTTTTTTACCCAGTAAATTAGATGCGAGATATAAAAAGTGGGCAGGACAAGGCTTAACGGTATACCGTACGTTTTATGATAAGGAAACTCTTAGGAACTTCCAGTCAATAAAAGATCAATACCAGTTAACAATGCGGGGTTTTTTTCAGGTTTCTCCAAATCCCGCATCATCTACATAACTTTATACCCAAGAGAACAGATCTTTTCTCTCTTCCTGTTCTGAATATATTTGTTAAGGCATACCATGTGGATCCAAGTGATTTCTAGACTGTACAAGGTTTTACAGGAGGTTAAGAATTTGAATCCAATTTACATCAAACAAAAATGGGAAAGGGAAACAAATATATGGTAATTTCAAATGACACTTGGTATCAGCAATGTGCTTTTCAGTGGAGAATCTCTAGCTCTAATATATGCAGGTGTTTTGCTTGGAAGAGTGTTTGTAGATTTTTTTTATTACACCTGCACAAAGTAAACATTATTCCAACTCCTCCAGCTGCTGGAGAAGCTGTGAGGCCCAAGGAGTAAAGCACCTCCACTTGTTTTGGTCCTCTCCATTGATAAACACTTTTTGGGTTTTGATTCACTCTGAGTTACAGATGATTTTCAGTATGCAACTTCTTTTTCATTCGGATGAACTGTTGTTTGGATGTTTTCGCTCAGTAAACGTGGATAAAGTGACCAAGCTGTTATATGGCATTTTGAGTCTGGCTGCCCGAAAGACTGTCAATAAGAAATGGCTAAGTGTAAAAATTCCATCACTAAATGACTGGCATGAGGTTGTCTATGGGTTGTTTAAAATGGTGAAAAATTACATTCCCTAATTACAGATTCCAATATGACACATTTGTTGAGATTTGGGACAAATGGAAACATTACATTTTGTCAAGGCATCCCGAATTTGTATGAACCGTAATCCAGCATCTTATATTTTTGAATTGTTATATACATATGTTAACTAGTAGGTACACCGCTTGTTTTTTTTTATTTTTTATTCTTGTTTATACAAGTTGTGGTTTATTTATGTTCATTTTTTTATTATATTGTATATTTTCGGTTTTGGCTAATTCTAAATAAAAAAAAGACATTTGTTGTTGAGGGTTAAACCATTTTTCTTTTTCAGCTGGAATTAGATTCAAATATTTGTTTGCATAAGTTTTAAAAAAAGTGTTATTAACACAGGGGATATTCCCTGCAACTGAGAACAATAGTTGAGTGGGTACATAGAGGCTAGCTTAGGTTGTAATGAAATCTGACAGCAAGAAAAACAGAATTGTGACTTGTTCCAAAGTTTAAACATACAGACACTAGCATTTCTAATGCTTAGATTTATCCTTTTTTTAATTCACAAAAAAATGATAATTTAGTTTTATTATAGGGTTACATGGTGGTGTTATTTGTGGACATTCACTGGCAGTTACTGCCTGTTAAAACTCACAATGACAATGTTTAATATAATGAGAATTATTCCACCCACTCAGTTTTAATGTGAGCCCCTGTATTGTCTCCTTATAAAGATACAGGAATGTCAACATTACTCTAATGGAATGCAGTGCATGCCTGTTGCTCACCAGTTTCAAGCTCATGTTAGTTTGTGAATATTCAAGGAGGTCATGATCAATGTTCCCTCTAATTTTTCATGTGTCTGAGCGAACACACAAACTCCCTGAGCGGTCCCTGTTTGGACCACTGTGAGCAACAGCAGACGTGTGCACTGTGGTCACGCCAGCATCGAATCCATCCAAGTTACATGGTTTATTAAAATAATCAAAT
>NW_005187466.1:2726650-2728625 GCF_000239375.1 Pundamilia nyererei | reverse complement strand
TGTGACAACAGGAGATGTATCACTGCTGTAACAGCTGTAACTTTCAGCAGTTCTGACACACACAACAAAACTATTGACTACACGACACACTAACTACACAAGATGTGTGCTAAACGTCGAAAATCTCTCACATCTCAAAACACCGCTGTCACTCCTAAAACTTCCCCCTTCCTAAACCACTAAATGCCATGTTGCCATATTATTTTTTGATTGGTCGACATGGTACATTTTTCAACCAATAGGAAAGGGTGGAGGTTTTTTGGTTTTGTTTTTGCTCACAGGTGGAGAGTGCTTTCCAGCGTTTTTCTTATAAAATGCCGTTTTTACCGTTTCTTCCCGCAGTAAACATATAAACAACGATAGTATTCAGGAAGAAAACCAAACATTGCAGATATTTTTATCATAACTCTGGTTTTATGTGGCCTATCAACACAATTTAAAAACTGGTATAAAGTCCACACTTTTTCCGTCAATTGTTCCATCTGTCCTGCTCACATCTCCAGTGGTTGTCCACGTTGTCATTAACGTGGCATCACTCCACATCAGCCACGCCGCTTTGCTAGCTAAAACACCGGTGTTGGCACATAAGGACGCTGTCATAGCCTGTCAACTACGTTGATTAGCTGCGTATATACGAATGTGAATCGCGTGATTGGCTGGACTATGGGATAAGGTGGCATCGTTCTAATCCTAGCAGCTGAAACAGCCAGGCACTTACTGACTAACACTGCAAAACAGAATTGTTAAAGTATTAATTTTAATTTCAATTCATGTTAGATTTTTTTGTGCGCAACGCAGATTTTTTGTGCACAACGCAGATTTTCTGTGCACAGAGACCGTGCCAGCAGTGCGCAATTGCGCGCGGGCAGCTTAGAGGGAACATTGGTCATGATGTCAGATTTTCAGTTCACATTGTAATAGTCAAAATATTAATTAAAAAAATATTTAATAGGTAAAAAGAAAACAATCACAAAAGTGGCATTGTTACATCGTTAAATCCAGGTTGAAGAATCACCTATTCTCAGCTGCATTTGAATAAAGCATCAAATCTGCACTGTTTTACTTTGAAGCTTACATTTCAAAACTTACGTTTTGACTACCGATTCTATCTACTGTTCCTTTTTTTCTTTTTCTTTTTAAATCATGGTTTTTAATTGTTTTTTATTTTTTAATGTCTATGTAAAGCACTTTGAATCACCTTGCTGTTGAATTGTGCTATATAAATAAACTTGCCTTGCCTTGCCTTACATATATCTACAGAAAACGTGGGGGAAAACAGGCATAATGTTATTGTCATTTTTATCTGTGTCTTTGTTTACTCTATTTAACCTCAAAATAATAGAGAAATGTACTAAAGAGTACTCAAAGACCTGTGAGCTAATTATTTATATCTTATATGACTTGTATGTGAATTGCTGACTCAACATTTCAGTTTTAAATAGTCAAGATCTGAGCCACTGATTCTTTTTAGGAAGTGGTGGATTTTTTCCCTCATGGTTGGAGAGGGTTTTTACCCCAAGTCAGCAAGTTAAAGTATAGCAGAATCTTTTCTATCTTCACAGGTAACTGGAAGGTGAACCATGAGACAGACTGGCAGATTGGTGCAACATCTGCTGGAATACATTAGTTTCAGTGAATAGTTTGATAATTTGGAGCTCAGATTGTATTTACTGCTCCTTTGTGTCCTCCTTTATAATGTGGAGTAAACTCTCCTAGGAGCACCTCAGGTGCCCCCTATGAAAAACTGGAAAACTTTTCTTATGAAAATAACTTATGGACTACCGGCAGGCGAATTTGTGGTGCAGTCTCACAGCAAGAAGGTTCAGATCCATTTTGGGGCCTGTCTGTGTGGAGTTTGCATCTTCTCCCTCTGCCTGTCTGTGTGGATTGTGTTAATGCACTCTGGATTCCAAATTGATTGTAAGTGTAAACATGAGCATGAACGGTTGTCGATCTAAATGTGTCAGCCCTGCGG
>NW_005187466.1:2724391-2725567 GCF_000239375.1 Pundamilia nyererei | reverse complement strand
TATCTCACTGACAAATGTGGACGGCAGTCTGGTATTGATTGCTACACTGTAATGCTGTGTGTATTACATCTCCAGCATAGCATAAGGGGAAAAGACTATGCAGTATGCACAAAAATGAAAAAGGGGAATGGCTGCCTGCCACTAGATTTGAAGATTACAAAGAAATGGGCAGAGAAGCAGGTGGCATTATCAGTTTTTTTCATGAACTCATAAGACTTATTGACTTTATATTTTAAAGTTGTCCCTTACACAAAAAAAACATTTAGCATTTTATGTTAGATTATTTAGCTTTCAATTTGCAGCACACTGTATAAACATTTAATACTTCTCAATCCTTGACTTCCTATCCACTGAGACTTCATGCAAATCAGCTGAAATCAGTTTTGAAATGAGTGAGAGGGAAGCAGAGACAATTGGGATTTAGAAGCTTAGGGTGAACTGAAGACATGATTGTCGCCCACCAGAGGAAGGCTACATAAAGATTTTAAATATTTATGGATTGATACTGTTGATGCTCAGCTATTGCATATGTGTTCTTTTATTATTGGGACATGTCCTGCCTGATCTGAGCAGCACAAGCTTTAAAATCAAGCATCACTGGACAAAGGAAAGGATGTCTTTTTCCTAGGTAATACAATTCTCCTATAGTAACTAGATTGTGAACATGATCAAATATAGCAACGCACATGTCTAGACAAGCGTTAGTATCTCTATACTGTATGTACGTGATTATGGATCTTTTGAGTTCTGCTTCAGGTCTGCTGGCAGGAGCAAGCCACCAACAGTGTGACGATGTGCCCTGCTGATACAGCAATTCATAAACACTACGAGGCAGGTGCAGCGATGACAGAATCTATTCTACTTGGTCGTTTAGGCTATGCTAGCCAGCTTTCAGGAGATGAATAAATAAATAAACATGAGGTAGGCTTAAAGGGCCAGCAGAAATGATACCAGCTTCATGGTAAACTCTGACCCAAATTTGATGTCTGGTTAGATTACAGGGTCTCTGGTGAGTACTGTTTAGCTGCAGGCACAAAGTGCATAATTGCACATACACATTCTAGTAAAAGCTGACCTCTACTGATGGCTCAAGCAGAGGTTTTGCTCATACCTGGCAATGTAACCACCTGGCCCCTGGAGAGAGAAAACATCTTCATTTTACATAGTGTTTGATTT
>NW_005187466.1:2709480-2724019 GCF_000239375.1 Pundamilia nyererei | reverse complement strand
GCCTTCAAAAAAGGGGGAATTTTGTTCTGCAGTTTCTTTCAAACAGAACACATCTTTGGAAAATCAAAGTCTCTTCAAACAATACAACATTTGTGATATCTTTTCTGAACCATGAGGGGTGCAGTGAAACAAACATGTAGAGAAAAATCAAACCTACAGATACTGCAAAAGTATTTGTTTTGATTAAGATTAATGGAGACAACGTGAAGCTTTGTCTGTTCAATCTGTTACTGAAGCAGCCAGCCTTATTAATTCTATTAAATCTAATGTGTAAGTAATGTTATCATTAAAGTTTCATTAAAAAAAGTTGCAATAATGAATAAACAAGGCTAGTGTTGCAAATACTTTATATTTAATTGAGATAATTTCATGATCAAGGTTTTCAACAATTACACTATAAGTTGTAATCTTTCAGTTTCAGTGTTATTTATATAGCATCAGCTCACAAGAACAGTTGTCTCGAGTTGCTTTTGATTGTAAGTTAAACGCTTCACAGTATCAGAGTGTAAAACCCAGCAAGCACTACACACTTGGTGACAGCACTGCTGCAACTGGTTGTAATTTGAAAATTCAGCCAGAACCTGATGTAAGTGCTGCCAAAACAAAACTTGTGATCTTCTCATCAAAGCCTCTGAATCTTTCATCTGTGACTACTTATCAGGACTCTGTGATCCAGTCTGCAATTTCAAATAAAGTTTTGCTTATCTTTGAAGGCCAAAACGCGACTGCTGCCACTTTTGTGTCTGTGACATTATGTACATGTACATACATGCATCCTTGCAATGCTTTAATGCATCAGGTGCAGTATACCATGGGGCATGGAATTAATTAAAAACTAAACCTCTGACTTAGGTTTCACTATTGCCTGCCTCATCAGTCATTAACGTGTTTGTGTTTATAAGACATGGCTCTAGCATATTTACAACTATATGGCCTTCAGAAATTTATGGTAGTGATTTTTTTTATTTTTTTTTACAGTACTCTTACCCACAATCTGTTTCCAGAGCTCCTGCATAGTATGCTGCTTCTTTTCTCTGAAATCAGTCTGGGTCTGACTAAACTGAGTAAAGAAATTCAATATGCAATCAGTAGATACATATATGTGTATATATACAGTGGACTTACGAAATTAATTTGTTCCAGAGGGTCTTTCGTAAGTCAAAATTTTCGTAAGTCGAAGCACCTTTTCCCATCGCCTTTTGAGTGAGGAGATGCTGGCTGAAGACGAAGTTCTTGGTGGAGGCTGAAGGAAGCATATCTATGCTATTTACGTTAATTAATGTACATACGTACACTGTGCAATGATATTTTTTTTAACATTTTTTTTAAACTCGCTCATATTTATGCCTTATGCCGGCCCCATTATGAATGAACGATAGGCTAATTGCAAACGAAAAGCACGCGGAATAGCGCACTGCAACAACAATACGTCTTTCACGTGGAACAGAGAAACGCATTTCGCAAACGGATTTTGTTACATGGGCATTTTGTGGGCAAAAATATTGTCGTTAAGTGCCTTCGTAAATTGAATTTTTCGTTAAATGGGGTCTTCGTAAGCCGGACCCCATAAAACAATAAAGTACTATAAAGGAAAGCGCTGTTTTTGAAACTTTCAAATAGTGGAGATGATTATAAAGACTTGATGATTATCCAGACAAACACAAGTCCATTTTTGTGCCTTCTGTGATCAAAAATGTTTACATTGGTGAGATATTTTTTACTGATTTTGATATTAAGTATATGAGGTCCACACCCCTTTATTAGCCAGAACGTTGACTTCTCTGGGGATCTTATTGATAAAAATGAACATCTACAAAGCAAATTTGTGTGCTTTGCATATAAACTAGTACCTTTTAGTACCTGGATTCACAATTTAACCCCTTGTTTTGTCCTGAATCTGAAGAAAGTAGTTCTGGTTTCAATTTATGTGACTAGAGATTTTATTTTGTTTTAGCAAGTCAAATATTGGTGAAGCAGTAATGTCGACATTTCATCACAGGCAGAGCAGATGGTAACACTGAGCCAGACAGTCGGCTGCTACACAACATGAGCCACAGACCGAACAACAACCCACACTGGCTTTCTTGTTGAAGTATCTAGCTTATCTAACTTTGAATATGAACATGCATCTTCTGCACCTTGCCTTGATTGAGCCAGAGAGCAAACATTCAGGAGAAACAGCTCTTGCCTCCCCAAATAAAATGCAAACAGCATCTAAATAAACCTGAAAATGTTAGTTCAGCATGGTTAGATATTGCTGTCCTCAATCTTCAATTCCACTAAAGGCACACTGTCTGCTTTGCTTATAAGCTAAAGTACACACTTATTTGTTGTGTATCTTATTCATTAAATTTGCAAGAATAACAGCAGTAGTATGGTTCTTCAGCATCTGCTGTGATTCAGGCATTGACAAGAACAGATTTGTCCAGTAATCTACAGTCATTTAGAACAGGCACTTTTCATATTTGTCTCATTTCTTGCAGCAGGACTAACAGCCACAAACAGTGCTTCTTGCTGTGAGCACTGTAACCCCCCAGTAAGAAGGTTCTGATTCATAGTTCCAGGTTCGCTGGAGCCTTTCTCTGTGGAGTATGCATGATATGATCTGTCTGCACTGGTTTCTTCCAGGTACTCCATCTTCATTCCACAATTCATGTGTAACCTGACATGTTAGGTTAGGCCCAATAAATCTAAATTGGATAAGTGGTTAAAAATAAAACAACATCATCTCGGCATTATTTTTGCCTGCTGGAATGTCCATACTAGTTGCCAAATAATTTGATTTTCTAAAGTGAGTCTAAAGTGATTTTAAAAAGTGCTCGAAAATACACAATAACAGCACAAGAAAACAGTTAAGAGGTCCAGGTCAGTGACTTGAATGGGTAGAGATGAGGCCTAGCAGACTGTGACAGTTGGTTGTGTCTGCACTGCTGTAAATCAGGGCAACTTTAAGCCTTTATAAAAAAAATCTAAGAGGATTAATCATAAAAAGGCTGTAAAAACCAGGATGTAAATTTGTCAATTTCTTCTCTGAGGTTGGGTTTTAATTGTAATCTATGGGGCCTCTCGTGGCTTTTCGTGGAAATTTTTTTATTTTGCACTTTTGCGAAGGCTTTGTTTTTCAGCGCTACATTTTGAGTTCTCATTAGTAACTATTTCTGAATTGTTTGACCTGAATGTATTTTACCTAAAACAATTTTTGACAATTTAAATGGGGATTTGGGAGAAACAGGACAGTCAAAGAGAAAAACAAAGGAACCCAGCACACTGTTGCTAAAGGAAAAGGAAAATCATTTCAGATGTATTCAATCCTCCACATCTGTATAAATCACATGTGGAGGACTGCACTTATAACAAGCAGTCACAGCCAGATGTGTCTGATTGAAACAACTGCTGGTGCTCCTATGGACAAAGCAGCAAAGGTAGCTGACACCACGACTGGATGCACAAACAGAATGATCTTAAATGATCTGTTCAATCCTGTGTGTCTCTTGTTCAGGTGTCTTATGCTGTCATCCTTTCCATCAGTCACTCTGACCCTTCTCCTGTAGTCTGGCCCTGCTGAATAGTTGAAAAATACAAGATATTTCCACATTTCATTTCTGAGATTCAGTGTAGTTTTTTTGTTTTTTTTTAATCAGTGCATTTATCCACATACTGTGTCAGATCTTTAGCCTGGCTGATACTGATTGTTTGGGGCCATTAACAAAAACAGGGAGACATGGCAATAACATAATGTCCAAGATTATTTATTGATACATATTCATAAATAAGTTTTAAGATGCAACATGTTCGACTGAAAAGGTAAAACAATGAGATCATTTTTTATTAACTTACCAGCAGTGCACTCCACTATGTCGCGTACCATGAAGACACTGCTTGACTGCACCACAATCTGCTTGGCCTTGACACGTACTCTGTTACATGTGTTGACAGTATTGTAAATAATGGAGTCAGAGCTGCTGCACTGGACAAATTATGTGATAACATCAGTTCTAAATTACACTGGCCCTTATTTTCTGCACAAATTTGTTAAAAAGAAAAAAAGAAAAAAAAGCAATTCGTTTCCTATTGGGTAACACATATATTGGATATATATCTGTCATATCTGCCAATATTGACTAAATTATATATCGGTTAAAATCGAGTGAAATCAGAATCAAGTATTTAAGCATGTAGCATGACATTACCAGTATCCCGGGGATTTGCTAGATAGCTGCCTGCTGGTTTTGACCTATTCACCATTTCACTTAGTCAGCCTGGCTGTTAGTGAAGGAGGGGAGTGTATGTGATGGCAAGTCTTCCCTCTTTGTACAAAGCAAAATCAAGACTGGTAACAAACTGGCTTAGCATGTAGCTGCAGTGAGAAGTCAAGGTGCAATCAGAAATTTGAGGAAGTAAATCAATGGATCACACAGATGGTGTGCATTTTATACCAACAGTGGCAGAGCGGCAAAAAATCCCATACAGTAACAACAAATGCACTAATGCACTCTTGTAGTCTTCAGAAGATAGCTTAAGAGATTTCTTTATTTGATCTTTTCAGATGTGTTCAAAGCAGAGAAGTGAACACTTGTACTTTTAGAAAAGGACAGAGGTTGGTGTAACATAGAAATCTCGCAGAGTGTTGTTCATTTTACAAACAAAATATTGTTATCCTTTACACGTGTGATTATGAGGCACCACACAATAATACTGTATCATCTTAATTATTTACACTTGAACAAAGCATCTGCCCTTCTGGCTACAAATGCTTGAGTGTTCTTACTAAATATGGGTGTGAGCAGCATACACTGAAACAGCAATAAGGTGTTTGGTTTTAACTGTGGCTATAAGGGAGAGAAGTTGAATGACAAAAATAAGAAGCAGAAGAATAGATACACATTTGACCAGAAAGAATCAGGCCATTTGGAAAAGTAGGCTTACACGCAAACATTCAGACATGCACACACATTCACTAACAGGCAGGTGGGATAAGATGCGGTAAACCCCCCAGACTGCACACACACACACACGCGCGCACACACACATACACACACACAAATATGCACAAACAGTGAATGCCTCAGTAGATGCCCATCTGCTTCAGTACTACCTCAGTGTTCCATCAGCTTTCCTCGGCAGTGTGAGGAAGGTGAACATACCTGTCTGTGATACCACTGTACTGCACGTGTCGTCCAATCAAAGTCCACCATAACATGACAAAAGTTTCCACTGCAGCACACAGTTTAGGCATTTTTAAGTTCACACAAAACACTGAGGCAGAAATATGAATTTGTTGTTTTTCAAGATGTCTTTTTTTGTTTGTTTGTTTTCTTTTGTTAGTTTTTTGTGTGAAACACTTTTGCTACTTTAACAGTAAGCAAAGAGCCCCTTCGTCCCATTGGTCCTCCTGTCGAGAGTGTGACATAGGAAGTTAAAGAAAAACAGATTTATAGATAGAGAGAAAAGATACATACTATTATCTAAAGTCACAAACAACAGTTGTGAGGAGATTGTCATGGCTTTCGCATTATATTCAGTGAATGAGGTCACATTGTAAATTGGCTCTGTCTCTGTAAACCCTTTGCCTCCTGGGAAGTTCATGAAGTGCAGCCACTGTGGCAGGCATGCATCAGTACCTGTTAGGAAAC
This sequence comes from Pundamilia nyererei, assembly GCF_000239375.1. Taxonomy (NCBI): domain Eukaryota; kingdom Metazoa; phylum Chordata; class Actinopteri; order Cichliformes; family Cichlidae; genus Pundamilia; species Pundamilia nyererei. The sequence continues at coordinate 2,718,386 of NW_005187466.1, read as the reverse complement.
CATTTATGTTATTTAGGTGAAGAGAAAAGCAGTATAGGGTGAACCAAAGCCCACATCAGGGAAAAACAGCCTAAAAGTCATCAAATAAGCCTCCTATGTGAATATTATCAGAGAACCTGTAGTTTAAGCCCCTTCTTTGTGCATTTTGTTAGGTCTTTTAATCACGCCTTCATTTCTAATGCAGTCCCTGAAAGTACAGATGTGAAAACACCCGAGGCCAGCACATTATCAAACGGTTCAGAACAGCATAGCTTATTGTCTGCAAAGTAAAAGGTCTTACACACCCAGCCGTGCTGTATCCTTCAAAAAGAGCGTTTCCATGACTTACAAAGGATTTTCTGGAAGGCTCTGCGGAAGTCCTGGTTGAAGATAGTGTAGATTACTGGGTTTAGTGAGCTGTTGCAGTAGCCGATCCAAAAAAAGAACTTGAAAAGTGTTAGAGGGATCTGGCATGGTTCACGGCAGATTCCATACAGACTGTAGGAGAAGAAGAATGGGAACCAGCAGACAACAAATACGCCCATGACCACAGCAAGGACGAAGGTGAAGCGTTTCTCCCGAGCAGCTGAGACTTTCTTCCGATTGACAGTGCTCCGACGTTTGCGACGAGATGAAAACAAGTCTATGGATTTGGAACTGGCACGCGACTTCCTGCTGGAGTATTTAGAGGCGGAGCTGCTCTTTCGGCTAGCCTTCCTGTCTTTTCTGTCTTCATGATGATGTTTTGAGGAGCAAGAACTTTTTTTAAGTTTCTCGTCTGACGAGCTACTATCTTCAAAGTCGTCATCGTTGTCTGTTGGATGTTTTGGCTCGTTTGGTAGGGGTGTTCGAACCGCTTGCTCGTGGCAATGCCCATTCTGGCGTTCCTGATTTTTCATGCTCCCGCCCCTGTTGGACTTTAAAGACCCACCTATGCCCGGTTCAGCTTGGTCCATCCCATTCTCCAGCGGTGAATCCACATCCCTTTTCTTCTCTGACAAAGTTCTGGTCCTGGTTTTTGCCACTTGGTAGATCCGAATATAGACCAGGATCATAATAACACAGGGAGCAAAGAATGATCCTATGCTGGAGTAGAGGATGTACCAGGTCTCATCATTCAGCATACACTGGGGACTGGCCTCGCTGCTGCTTCTGTCCATTGATATCAGTGGAGGGAAGGATATTATGGCTGAGATCAACCAGACCACAACAATCATGCCTTTAACTCGTTTAGGTGTTCTCTTTAAGTTGTACTCTACAGCCTGTGTCACAGACCAGTACCTGTCCAAACTAATAGCGCACAGGTGAACAATAGAAGAGGTGCAGAACAAAACATCCAGAGCTAGATAGATGTCACACCAAATTTTGCCAAAAAACCAGAAACCCATAAGTTCATTTGCCAGTGAAAAGGGCATGACCAGAGTGGCTACCAGTATGTCCGCACTGGCCAAGGAGACGAGAAAGAGGTTCTGGGGTGGTTTTAGAGCTCTGCTCGTTAAAACGGCGATAACAACCAAAACGTTCCCGACTATTGTAAACAAAATCAGGAAGCTGACAAGTCCAGCAAGACACCAGATAGCGAGCAGGGTATACTGGCTCTCAGAGGTTGAATTAGAGGAGATATTTTCTGCCTCTACCCTGTCGTCCAGGCTGGAGATATTAAAGAAATCCATTTTTAAGTCCAGTTTTGATTTTTACAAAAAAATTAATGTGCGGAAATAATCCGAAAAAAGAAATATCCAATTAAGACTTGAGCGCACATTTCACAATAAAAAATATACATGAAATTGCATTTTGCTTCTCTCCGCAATGTTCCACATCCTCCATATAAGTCTCTCTTATGCATATGAAAACAGAGAGAAAAGGGGAGGAGGAGAAAGAGCATGAGATATACAAGTCTTTTAAGTCCTTATTCCAAGAGCGCACGCTGCTCAGCAGCAAAATTTCCATGGTTAGAAAGCGGACTCCTTCCTCACCGTGTCCTCTCCCACCCCGACTGCGCCCGCATCTCTCCACCTCCGCCTCCCCGCTGTGTCCTGAGAGAGGTTTGTAAGAACCACGTGTCTTTTTTTTTTCTTTTTTCTTTTTTTCAGAAAGAACTAGCAGGGACGTGCTCCGCCCCGGAGAAGAGATGGGAGCGATTATTGGAGGAGAGGAAGCAAATAAGCAAGCAAACATTTTTTTTAATTTTTTTTTTTTACAAGTTATACGGGAATAGTCGATAAGATCAGTGTTGGCTACTGCTGGGGGAGCTCTTGCTTAATGTGAGTCCAGTTTCGCTGCATTGTCGGTGTAAAGTGGCTGACAGTAACAAATTGGACAGTCGATCAGACAATCTCTTTTCTTATTTGACTCTTGAAGATCTATTTTAGAGTGCGCTCACGCCGAGCGCCTGTGTGCAGGAGCTGCTCGTTGGAGGTCACATTGCTGTCAAACTGACAGCGGCGAAGTCCCGCACCAAGCAAGGCACGCTCTGCTTTGTCCTTCTGTGCACACACTGGAGGTCAGTATTGTAACAGTCAGCTCCGGAGGGACAAATTGGCCAACACATACGATTCATACGAACATTAGCGATAGTTTTCTTAAACAAACTGAATATAAATGTTATTATTATTATTATTATTATTATTATTAAGCTATGTGGCCCATCATTTAACTTTCGCCCTGGTTTATGAATATAAGAAGAACACGTGTAAACACATAATGGAAATAATGTCCCCTCTTTTTTGCACTCTACTGCCGTTATATTTCATGTGTTTGCATGGTGGTAATCAAAAGGATTACAGGATTACATGACGCAGTTGTGTGTTCTGATGGAAAGTGAGACGCACGCGCCTTTAGGGGATTCCAAAGGCGCAAAATCTTCGGCGTAGAAAGCCCTGTAAATACATAAGCTAGAGAACAAAATAGGGCGTGCATGAAATATGATTAATGAGGAGACATCTTAAAGTCACGAGTTCATCCCCTTACCTTGGATGCATTAGCCTAATGGGCGGAATATGTCTCTAGCATGACATCCAGGTTATCCTGGCTTTATGTTTTTTTATCCATTCTCTCCTTGGGACACGTGCATGCAAACTTTAGCCACAAGGGACACTTACTTCTATTTCTTTTTCTCTCCTTATCTCTGTATCTTTTTCTCTTGCACACATGGTGCAGCAGCACAGTCCAGGTTCTTTAAATTAAATCCAAGTTCACTTTGGTAGGTCAATCCCCAAAAAAGCCTGTGATAAGTTTTTGGACTTCCTTTGTGGACTTCCTCTGCTCCTGTTATCCCTATCCACTCTGGGTGGCTTTGCCTCCTGGAGAAACCCTTTCTTGCCTTTGGCATATAGCTGGGTATTAAGTTCCTTGGCCAGTGCGTTTATTGACCGTGTCTACCGGCTAAGTACCTGCCATTAATCAGTAGAGCACGCAGCCATGCTGAATTAAAGAGCAGCCACAGCCGCAAGAAATGCTTAAGTCCAAATTGATCTGCATCAAGACTATGAGGTGGAATGAGGAGGGCTCAGGAGCTCATGGTCCATCTGCCTGTGTGGAATCACAGTCACTAACCTTCCCCCTGCACCCATCCAAAAAACAGAGTGTTCCTTCTCATGCCGCCTTTTTAAATTCAACCTAGGCTAGAGTGATGCTGTAGGTCAGTGTAGATGCACTCTAAGCTGATTTTGAACAAACAGTCAAGTCTTATTATGGTCATTAAGTTGTGTCCTGGGGCCACAGCTCATCTATATATAACTGGGGCATCGGTGAGGGATCTCAGCTATTACCAAGCCTTTTCTTGTTTTCAATGTTGAGTCTTCCTCAGAGGGAATAAGTTGGCACTTTCTGCAACTAGCCAGGAGACAGCTTTGAGCTGTCAAAGAAACTTAGCTGATTATTTTTATCTCTTTAAACCAAGGATACGTACTTGTGTGCTTCGAATTACTGTGCTTTTTGTTCTGTTTCATTCTTTTTTATTCCAGTATAATCATAAACTACAGCTCTGTTCTTTTTTCTTTTTTTTTTGTAATACAGAGTCGCTCCTGGACGAGAAATCGGCATTTTTATTTAAATGCTACAAGGCAGCATTTGTGGAACTGAAAGCAGAGACAGTACCCAGAGCTTTACAGCAGAGAAAAGTATAATGAGCCTCTCAGACTTTCAAAAATATAATAACACCTGATATGCTCTCACAAGGTTACATGACAAGCCCTTTGTGACCCATTAAAGTGACTGCTCGAGTCACTGGCCTTTATCACACAATCAGAGCCTCATTATAGCCAGAAGACATTATTCCAAAGATGGCCACGTCCTGCTTATGATCTCTGATCATCTCCCTGCAAGTATAAATGTTCAGCAAGCACATCAGTGTTTAAACCAAATGTCCAAATACTAAATACTCTAGTAAGGCACGTGTTTGCAAATCGTAATTCCCCAAAGAAATCAAAGCTGTTACCAGTAACCTCTAATTTCCACCCTCTCTAATGTGAGGTGGTTTCCATATTGGCTCCTCTGTAAACTGAGGTACCAGCTGATGACAGTGACAAATGGCAGTGTAACTCAGGCAGATGACTATAGAGCCTAGAACAAATAGTTCAACAGAGAAACATTCAGCCTACAGGGGAGTTTCTCTTCTGCTAGCATCACCGCACAAAGCAGGGTCTGCTTCTTATCTACCACCTTGCCTTTGACAAATTACCCATTAGGAATTTAGATTGATCTGAAATTGATTTTTTTTTTCACATGGAAGGAGGTTTTTTTGGGGTAGACCTGCATAATAAAAAAAGTAAAGTTGTCAGTGTTTCTAAGCTCACATATCTCCTTCGGAAAAATTGCATATGTGGCCAAATGATCCCAACCGCTCAGTTACTCTCTTCATCATTTGTGGCAGTTTCTGTGGGATTGTCAGAGCTACTGGAGCTCACAGAGATTTTTAGAAAAACACATTTTCATTGTATGAACCATATCTTAAACTGGTGTCTTTTTCAAATTTTGCTTCCCCTAAAGATTGTCAGCAAATCCAAGATGAAGTAGTTGTCACTGTGAAGCCTGTGGCTGGATGTTAAGCAGGATGCATTTTAAAAAGAGCAGGTAAGAGATTTGTTAGCTTCTCTCTTGTAACTCTGGGGAATTAAGAAAAAAGAAAGAAATTCAGGGATGTGTTTTGACTCTGTGCAAACTGCCCTCTGTGTGAGCTGTCAAATGAGTAGATTTGCACAATAATATGCACAGTCTAGTTAACAGCTAAGTCTTTTGATTATGAAATTTAAAATCTCTGAATGCTTTATTATTCCCCAGTTTCAGAAAAATCTTATTATATTTCCATCTCTGAAACAAATATTTCTCTTTTCATTCACATTTTTGTGCTTAATCAGTTGTTGTCCATATAGAACTCCTCTGTTACAGCTTGAATGAAGCAGCATAAGGAGTATTGGGTGTGAAGAGACATTGTGCAAAGAACTTAATGAATAGTTTGGCGTGCAGCCTTAAAAATGTGGCTGACATTCAGCTCAAAAATAATCATGTAGTCAGTAAATAAAAACTAATGAAACCTGTGTAGACTATGAGTGTATAAAGTATTTGGCATTTTAAAATTCAGTTTAAGCTGAAGGATATGTAGACATTTAGCAGCACAGATTGGATGTTATAAGAGGACAGATGTGTTGCACTTTTATCGGTGCTACGGCATTATCTGGCATTGAGGATTTTATAGAGTAAGGACCGTCTGAAGAGAAGTAAAATATCAGGCAAAAGCATGTATTGTGAAAATAACTGTAAGCCCCTTTCAAACACTGCAGGTTGTCAGCGTAAGGGACTCTTGTTCAAAAACCCACAGCTTTGAATTGAAAAGGACAAAATGTCGGGGGTGTTTGTCTTTGTGTGTTCCTGCCGAGTAGAAAGTGCATTACTCCATCGCTCTTTTGGGAAAAGGTTTGTGTGCTGTCACTAAGGCAAATGGCTTTCTTCCTATTACACAATGCAAAATCAGCAGTAAAGATATTAACTCTGTATTTAGCATCAAGAGATGTATCTTTTTTCCTTTTCTGTTAAGCTTTTGGGTTCATAGGCATTACAAAGAGTCAGCTGAGAGATTGAAAAGCCATACGTTATACGGATATTGTGACACTGTAAAACAATTTCTATTTTTTCTCTCATGTTTGGATTTCATTGTCAGATCGTGCTAATATTAAAGTTGACCTTCAGCTATATATAAGTTACTAGGCAGAAAAGAAAGACTTCATCATTTCATACTCATACAAGACTCAAGGTCTTTTTTCGTGTCGCTTTTGTCATCTTTTATTAACGGCCTGTGTCTTTTCCAAAGAAGTCTCCAAAACTCCAGTTATAATTACCAGATATGACTACAACACAAATCAAATAGCTTTTCCAAAACTGATTCTCCACAATGGACACTATAATAGTATTTCAACCTCATAAAGCATTTGGATATTTGCTGTGGCACAATAGACTGTTGCACTGCAGATAAGATTAGTCAACTGTCCCGAGAAAGGTTGACTGTCCAATTGTAAGATGAGTGGCTGTGCAGTGTCTGGCCTAGCAAAGTCATTACTGTCCATCTGAGGGACAGTTGGGCCAAACTTGCTGATCCGCAGGCAAGTCGAGAATTATGCACAGCCTGAATGTGTTAGAAACGTGACACCCAGACATAGACGAGCACCAGTTGACTAGGAGTTGCATCATGATCTGTACACCAGATTGACTTGATGTTGGTGAAAAATGACCATCTGTGAAGTGTCACTGGCAAAGAGTTCACAGATTGGCCCAGAAATGTTAAAAGAATTCATGTAGAAATCAAATTTTAGGCTGGAGAAAGGGGGGAGTAAAGGGTAATCAGCTAATAATACACTAACATGTAGCTGATGGATTTCGAGTAAATTATTCATTGAGTCAGTGGTTACTGATTGGAGAAGTAACATATTCTAATGCAAATATAAATATCACCTTCAGGGCCCTCTCGATACCAGTGCAAAAGTTTCCAGTCCCAAATGTGTCCGCTGCAATAGGAGTACGACTAAATACAATCAAACATGGGTGAAGAGTGTAATGTACCATCTTTAAGTCAACCTGTTTTTTCATTACAATACCTCTTCCATTTAAACCCTGGTCAACAGATATGTTCACAGCCTCCGATGTCCACAAGGCATTTTGTCAAATGTTTTCAGGCTTCTATGAGATTCCCGGTTCTCTAGTGCAATCAGTTCAGATGCTTCTGTGCTTGAGAGCTTAAAGCTTAAACCAGTGTGAAAAGTTTAGGAAACATGAAAAGGCAGGAAAAAAGAAGAGGGCGGAAAGAACAAAGCTTCTTGATCCTCCTCGGTTAATTAGCGCTAGCTTATAAAGGTATTCTTCGCACTTTGGGAATTGAGTGGCAAAGCGTATTTCACTTTTCATCTTCCTCCTTGTCCTGTTGTCACATCGTTCTGCTGTATCCAGGGATTTAGTTGGCGAGTTCACGCTCACTATTTTTCCCTTTCTTTTTTTATTCCGTCACACTCACAGGTCTGCATTAGCACACGCGCAGTCTTAAGCATGTGCTGGTGAATGGCTACTTAGGGAGGCTCATGTTATTTCTCTGAATTAGAGTCATTTCATGGGTAGTGTAGTTAGGGCCAGATGGGCCGATGTTACCAAATGAACACATTACGACAGTTGGTGACATAAAAGGGATTTATTCTGTGGGTGATCTCACTGTGTCCAGTGGTGAGGATGTTCAGCGATTTTATCAGTGTGTTTTATTCTGCTTTTCAGTGGAAGAGTGCAGTTTTATTGGCCGGCTGACAAACGGCCCGTACCCTATTGTTGCTTGATCTGATGTAGTAAACCTCTTCAAGAGGGAGGTTTGTCTCGAAGCTCTCTTCCCTCTTTCATCGGTATCTCCTGCACTTTGTATCGTTCCTTGTGATGTAGAAAATACATTTACATTTGATGAGTTCTGGGGAAACTTTCCTGACACACTGTCATGCCGTTTCACTTCCACTTTTCTAGTGTCTCAGGACATTACGTGATGAAACCATTCATTCCCATCCTGTCTTGGTCCTGGACTGTCATCTGCTTTACAGTGCTGTGAAAGTTATGGCTCGATGGTGTTTCTTGCTGTGTGTTTGTATGTGCTTGTGGGGGGGGGTTGCTGTTCTCCACTAACCTTCCTGTTATCGTAGTCTCACTGGAAACATGCTTTTGTCAACAGAAAATCAAAGCAGCTGAATCTTCTTTAGGTTTGGAAATACTCCCTATCTGCAGACTGCCTGCTTCTAAGCCTGTTAATTCTGCGCTGTGGACAGGCACCGGCAGTGCTTGCTAATTTGAATACAGACTTTGCCTTTGTGGTGTCAGTGTGGTTTTTCAGCTGGAGCAGTGACATCTCAGCTTCACTGCCCGATCATGCCTGTTCCCCTTCACTGTGAATAATAGAGTGATGCATGTGTGTATGCGTCCATGAGAATTTGCATTGTGTAGTTGAATGATACCATAGAGGGAGAGAGACAAAGTGTTAAACAAATTGTGTCAAAGAAGATGTGTTGGTTTCATCTTGTGTGGGTGTTTCTTTTTCTATCACACTCAACACTTTTTATATGGTTGTTCTCAAATGTGTGTATGAATGTGTATCCATGTTTACAATAGTTTGAGTTATACCGAGCACATAATAATTGGGGGGGATTGTGAGCCTTGGACAAACTAGTTAACGCTGAATGGACTCAACTGGACAACTTTGATATCATCAGACTGCATCAGAATAAAACTGATATAAAATCTTTTGAAGTACAGATCACAAAATGTTCTCATACTCCTCACCGGTGTTTTCTCTCATCTCCTTCTCTACCTCTGTGAGAATAGATGGCGCCAGTGAGGTCGGCTGCTGTCACGACTGCTCCGACCACTTTTTCTTTGTCTTTGTTTTTTAAGTTAGTTTTCAGCGTTTCTAA
>NW_005187466.1:2700905-2702483 GCF_000239375.1 Pundamilia nyererei | reverse complement strand
TTTGAAATTTGAATTTGAAAATTTGCTGTGTTTTTCATTCATTAATTCTCCGGACACACAATCCAATCTTTCCCTCTCTGCTCTGATTTGTCATGCTCATTTCTTTTTGTATTCTGCTATTTGAACAGTGCAGCAGTGCTGTTTTGTACCTGTAAGTAGTGACAGGGGGAGGTTTAATTTCAGCATTTTGAATGGGTGTCAAGCAAGGGGAACATGTTGAACCTAAGATTGCAATCTTCCTGCAAAGCAGAGCATGTTTTTGTGCTAAACTGAGATTCTGGCACAATGGGGGGGGGGGAAAGCAAGCAAGCAAGAAAGTTCTCTTTGGCTATCTTGATGGAAAATCTAAAATACCCACTTTATATTATTGAATTATCAGTCAAAACTATCAGACAGGGCCATTAACTAACAGCCTCGACTTTGCAGCCTTTCATATTGCATTTTCCTACTTGTGTGTGGATTCTGGCACTCATTAAGCTTTGATTTTGCTTAACCTTTGCCAACTTTACATCTTTAATCCTTGCACTCAAAGGCAGGCTTAGCAAAAAGACAGGGCATGCAAAAGCACAACATTTAACTATTTGTTTGGTTTTTTAAGTCAAACATGCTTTCATACTGAAGAGAAAATAAGACCTTAGTAAAATGTTCTTCTTATAAAAATTACAGCGCATGGTTTTACATGATACGCGTACCAACACCTTATGAGCACACCTCTTCATCATTAGTATCACTGAATCATATGGCAACAATTGAGCACATTTAGCACATGTAGAAATGGTCAAAACCTGATAAAGATCAAACAAAACCAGAGAACGGAGAATGAACGGAGAACTTTGAACCGTATATGGTTGCTGGTGATAGACGGGGTGGTCTGAGTATTCTAGAAACTGCTGATCTATTGTTACTTTTCCACACAACCATCTCTAGGGTTGTGTGAAAATTTCTTGCTGATGTCAGAGGTCAGAGGAAAATAGCCAGACTGCTTTGGGTTCACTACTGTCAGTTAACAACAGGATGTTTAGCCTGCAATTTGCACAAGCTACCCAAAATATGACAAATAGAAGATTTGTAAACGGCCTGATGAGTCTTGATTTTTGCTGTGATCAGGAATTGTTTTAAACAGTATGAAAGCATGGCATCTGTCCTGCCTTGTATCAATGGTTCATGCATCTGGTAGTGGTGTTGTAACAGTTTGGGAGATATTTTATTAGTACATTTTGGCCTCTACCAGTGGAACACTGGTAAATGCAATGTTCCAACTCACTGTGTCTTTATTACTATAATGTAACTATCTTCTAAATGTTGCTTGTAGCAGGATAATTCACACGCCACAGTCATCTCAAAGTTTGTGGTAGGATGTGGTAGAATGGGAATTTGCATCACATATGTGTAGCAAAGAAATCTGTAGCAACTGCATGATGCTAACATGTTAAAATGGACAGAAATCTCTGAGAAAAGTTATGAGAGATGAGATGAGGAGATGAGATAGCCCTTATTTGTCAGTTGCAGGTCTTTTGCCCACAACCGAGATGACAGACCTTGCCGACCGTACATACAATACACAAACATCACATTGGG
>NW_005187466.1:2691078-2700621 GCF_000239375.1 Pundamilia nyererei | reverse complement strand
TGCGTGTCCATAGTTCAGCTGAGACAGTGTCCTTCGCCCTGCCAGGCTAAGTAAACAGTCTTCCAGCCAACCCAGGTGGCCTTGTAGGGAATGGGAAGGGACAGACTCAACACAGTCGTTATCAGGGAGTTTTTGTTCGGCTCCAGCCTTGAGCCCACAGCTGGCACCAAAGGGGTTACCAGCATCTTGTTGAATATTTGCCACAAAGAATAAGGACAGGTCTGAAAGCAAAAGACGGTCAAAGCCAGTAGAAGCAGTAGTCATAGTGGAGTATAATTTAAGAACAGCCAGGAATTACCATGCTTCAGCAGCTGTTTCAAAGAAAGTGCTCTTATAAATGATTCATGAGTGTACTGTTTTGATACTTTTCACATTATATGTAAATACAGCTATGGGTGGACAGAGCCTCTTCAAAGTCTAATTCGTGAGACTAAATGAGACCAAGACTGGCTTTTTTTTAACCACCATATAATGTGACCCTGTGGAAAATTTCCCCCTTAACTCTATCATGGAGAAAAAAAGAGAAAGAGAAAAAAACTGAGAAAAAATTCCCCACACACATAAAAAAAAACTGCCACCATCCTGACAGAATGTAACCGCGGCCATAGTCTGCTCCTGTCGATGCTGGATATGAGCATGGAATGACTAATTCAATTACAGATGCACATAATGAAGTGAAGATTTTACAAAACATGCACATGCACACCCATAATCAATCACATGCACACAGAGACTGCCACTTCCACATAAGTGAGGAGAGTTCACTAATTTTTGTTCCTTACGCATGTATCCTGATTCCAGCAAGTAAAAGTGACCTCTCACACACTCTTTTGATAATTTTGTCACACAGACACACAAGAGCAGCTACAGACACAAACACTTGGTTGCCCAAGTAAATAGGAAGACGTTTATCTCCAAGTACAGGCCTTGATCAATTAAAAGAAATGAGGCGAAACAGGATTCTAGCACACCATCACTAATAACTGACAGAAGGTTGAAACTTATATATTCTAAATCGATTGCAGAAAGAGAGCAAAGAATTTCTGATTGATTTTAACACCAGAAATCCTTACTGAGAAAAGAACAACATGCTCTCTCATAAGAGCCTTTCCATTACAAACTCCATTTTTGAGGGTAAGGGTGTCCATAAGTGCGCTTAACACCAGGTAGGGAGGATAAGAAAGACAGACGCAACAACATTGTCATCCCCTATGTAGCCGGTGTATCAGAGAAACTCAGGAGGGTTCTCTCCAAGCACGACATCCCAGTGTACTTCAGACCCAGCAACACACTCGGACAAAAACTGGTTCACCAAAAGACAAAACTCCTAAACTGATATCATAATGACAATAAATTTTTGATTTATTGTGCAGGCCTAATCTTGTGCACCCAGAATAAGCAGCCTGAGACTGAGTGACAGCAGCTTTATAACCTTGCCAGACCGTGCAGTCAGAAAACAAATCCTAAGGGTATTTAAGTTGTGTGGTGTGCGTGTGTGCATGTGTGTGCGTGTGTGTAGGTTAAAACCAGATGTGAGTCTTTGGTGATTTAAGTGCAACACAAGCTATGAATCCAGCAAGTGGATAAATATTAGGCTTAAAGATGGTTTGGATTAATTTAGTTGACAGTTTTTAAGTTTTCCCAATCAGTGAATCATCACATTGTTATTTCAAACAACAGATGGCAGTTATATGGAGGCTGCTCATGATTGACAGCTACTGTCTTGGTGTCACAAACCTCCCACCTCTGTTATTTGTCTTATTATTTCAACTCAAAAGCTGTCTTTCATATCGACTTAATTAGATTTGTATTAAAGGTTCTCTGTGAAGTTTTCTTGTAAATAAACAAAAACTTTGCTTTCTGATGATTTTGTGTCTGGGTCACATAGTTTGGACTGTAGTTAAAGTCAGTGTCTTAAAAGCTGTTAGGATCAGTATCCAAATAATAATTTCAGTTTGAAATTCACCATTGCTGACTAGTGGTGCAACGGATCAAAAATCTCACCGTTTGGATCGGATCACGGTTTTAAGTCACGGATCGGATCAATTTTCGGATCAGCAAAAATAGAAAAAAAAGGGAAAAAATTCTACTCGCCATTTACTTATTTAAGTATTTTTTGCCTATTAAAAAACAGTCAACTGAAGAATCATTCCCCGCACTTATATAAAAACAAATTAAGATGGAATATGGACATTATGGACCATGCTGGGCAGCCTCTGCACACAATCATAAACAACCAGAGCAGTCTGTTCAGTGACAGGTTGCTTCTCCCAAAGTCAAGGACCAGCAGACTTAAAAAGTCCTTTGTCCCACACGCCATCAAACTGTTTAACTCCTCGCTGGAGGGGAGAGGGAGGGGAAACAGGGACAATATGTGTGTATACTGTATATGGTATATTTCTGCTCACATTCTGCAACTTCTGTCGGTGCTGTGCTACTGGAAACTGAATTTCCCGGAGGAACCCACCCGAGGGATAAATACAGTTTCATCTAATCTAATGTAATCTATAGAGCAGTACAGGGCTTTGTATCTACCACTCCGCTGTGATATAACGAGCGGTCACGGTCATGTGGCTTTCCGTTGCCCTGGAGCTCCACCCATTTGTAGTTAGAGAAATAGAAAATGCCCGGGACAGTTCAGCCATAACTTTAAACTTCTCCTGCTCATACATGCTTGGAACGATCTTGTCACACTGAAGTGGACACGCAACGAGATATCATAGCGTGGCTCAAGCACGTTCATCACAGTTTAAACCCCTTGTTTTGCACAACGGAATACGGCCTCCCATCTGCAGCTAAACACCCCAATAGCTTGTGTAATAGCTTTAGCCCGGTCTGATTGGGCAGCAAAGGGCTGCTTAAATGCTGCAAACTCCTCTACTCCTCTACTTGGACCGCTAGCCCTGGCCATAACTACCGCTTGACAGACTGACCACACGCATCATACACATACTTTTTTTTTTCTTTTTCGAATCTTCGGATCACGTGTGTACCGAACCGTGGAGTGGGATCGGTTCGGATTGCGGATCAACCATGATCCGTTGCACCACTATTGCTGACAGTAACAACTGTAAAAACAAAATTAAAGGTTTATTTAAGAATTTCGTATTAGCATCAAATGTGTAGCTCTAAATTAAGCTCATTAAATGATGTGAATGTTGGCAGAGGGGACTATAGGTTTTCATTTTCCTACAGACCTTGAAAAAGAAAAAATGTATATTGTTTACATCCATGTTTGCTAACAAGTAAGCTTCTTCTTTACTACCTTTATTGGAGCAATTTTTGTTTTGTTTTGTTTGTTTGTGAATGTCACTTGTCAATGTAAGCTTTTGAAACTACTCTTAACCTCCTAAGACCCCAACATGTATTTTGGCATGTTAGCATGTATTTTCAATTTCTCTTTGCTATTTGGGCTGATTGGGACCTGATGAATGTAAAAACAAAGAATTACCTGATTTTTGTTTCTGAGAAAAATTAGATCCACATATGATGACATTCGTTTTAAATTTCGATAGAACAGTGGCCGTATAATGTCCTCGTAAGTGGATATCAGGCCCTTGCAGCACAAAATTTAGTATTTTGATCTAGACAACCCAATATGTGATGTCCACATACCGGTATGTGGACGCCAGGTCCTAGGAGGTTAAAGATAAAAGCAAAGAAAGGGGGGAAAACACGGCTTTTACTCACATATTTACACATGTGGGTTACAGCACAAACACACACGCAAGCATGCATTTATATGTGAAGATTGTTGGCTCGGTAATTGCTTCTTCCATCCTTAATGGTGTTGAAATTGCCCATCTGCTGCCTTATAAACCCTGTGAGCTCTCTGGACTCCTTCCACTGTGAATGTCCATGTGTAGCTCACTTGCTTTTTCTTTATTTCTACTTTCAGTTTCTTTACACCCTTTTGGTTTCTTTCATACATTCACATTCACACGCTGATGCCCACCCTTGCCTCACGAGCATGTATGTGTAGAGGTCATTGTTATGTTGGTCATGATGGGGTGTATTTGTGCCTCAGTTTATCCCCAGTGATTACAATCTAAAATCACCTCTGTAATGCATGCTGGATGTGAGTGGTGGTTCTCAGCTCACAGAGGCACCATATCACAGACACAGCCTTTGAAGCCCCTCCATTCTTTCTCTGCATGCTTGTCTGTATCCTGAAATATCTGTCTCTTAATCAAAGTATGTCTCCACAGTACTGTTTGTCTGGCAGATGGGTATATAAAAAAATACTCTTATGTTCTCACCTCTTGTGTTGCTTGGTGGTTTTCAGCAAACCTGTTACTGATAAAACAAGAAAGGCAAGAATGAAGCTGTACAGTCCAGAAAGAGGAATCCTTATATACAAGTATGTATAAGTATTTGGACCCCTTTGTTTTTTTTGTTTTGTTTTTTTTGAGCAAGGTCTTTTTATTGAACAAAGAATTGCTTCCAACAACAATTACGGCAATATTAACAAACAGTCGTCCCCCCCACCCATCCAGAACAGTGTAACTAAAACCCAGCCAGAGAGGAAAGAAGAGATAAAATAAAATAAAATTATAGATACAAAGTAAATAATAAAATAAATGAACAACAGCAAGGGAAAAAAACCCACTCACACGCACATTAAGCAGTAGTATCCGGACTTAGTCTTTCAAAGTAAGTAAGAAAAGGTTGCCATGTGTCATAAAACCTCCGAACCGAACCTTTTACAGTGTAGCGGACATGACATCCTTAACCCATTGCCCATATACAGGTGGAAGTGGCTCTTTCCATTTCAATAATATCATTCTACGGGCTAAAAGAGTGCAGAAGGCCAGAAGATCAGAGTGTGATTTGGAAAGACTGGCATCACAAGGCGTCACCCCAAAAATAGCTATAAACGGGCAGGGTGCAATTGGAACACCAAATATGTTGGACATGGTTTCAAATATGCTTTTCCAAAAGCTACCCAGTTTTGGACATGCCCAGAACATGTGAAATAGGGAAGCAGGCTCTTGTTTGCACCGGTCACATGTGGGGTCAAACCCATCCTTGATTTTGCTCAGTCTAGTTTTAGACCAATGGAGACGGTAAACCACTTTGAACTGAATCACCGCATGTTTAAGGCAAATAGATGACAAAGAAATTCTATTGATTATCTTATGCCAAGTCTCATCTGCCAAGATCACTTCCCCATCGTTCCCTAAGTGATTGCAATGTGGACAGCCTAAAATTACTTAACAGCTCATAAACATCACCTATAACCCGCTTGGCATTTGGTTTAAAATCAAAAATATCATCCAAAAGGGATGGAGGTGGACAGGACGGAAAGCAGTCAGTATTAGAAGCAACATAATTCCTGAGTTGTAGATACCTGAAAAACTGTGACTGAGGAATCTTGAACTTGTTCACCAGCTGTTCAAATGAGGAAAATATATTGTCCGTGAAAAGAGCAGTCATTGATGTTATTCCAAGCTTTGTCCATATGTTAAATGCCTTGTCCGTTAAGGATGGGGAGAACATGCAATGTCTATGTGGTGGTGCATTAAGAGAGAGTTCAGTCTGTTTAAAGTGCCTTCTGAGCTGATACCATAATTTCAGTGAGTGGACAACAAGAGGATTCGTGGTGAAGCTGGAGATCGGTCCCGCCAGAGGTAATCTGGCACACAGCAAAGACATCAGGGAGGATTGACTCACCGACAGCCGCTCCAGTGTTACCCATGATGATGATAAATTATCATGGTCTTTTATCCAGTACAATAATGCCCTTATATTAGCTGCCCAGTAATAAAACAAAAAATTTGGGAGCCTCTTACGCTCTGCGGTCTTTGTAATGCACTCTGTTTCAGCCTAGGTGGTTTTTTGTTCCAAATGAAGGAGGAGATTGACTATTTAGATTATTAAAAAATGACTTAGTTAAAAAAAATTGGAAGACACTGAAAAAGATATAGAAATTTAGGAAATATAGTCATCTTAATGATATTTAATCTACCACCCAGCGAAAGAATCAAGGACTCCCACTTTCCAAAATCCTCCTTTAGCTTAGACAATAAAGGAAGATAATTAGTTTTATACAAGTCTCTATGGTTCTGCGTAATCCAAATGCCTAAGTATTTAAACTTGTTATAGCTGAGTTTGAAAGGTGCTAGAATAGACAAAAGTTCCCCGGTTATTGTACCTAAAGGCATTGCCTCGCTTTTCCCGAAATTCACCTTATATCCGGAAATTGTCCCGAATACCTTAAGTACATCTAAAGGATGAGAGGCTATTTGAAGGGTTGGAAATAAACAAGAGCATGTCGTCGGCATAAAGAGAGACTTTGTGCTCGACGTATTCCCTCAACCTCAACACAGTGTCTCAGAGCAATAGCTAGCGGTTCAATTGCGATGGCAAAAAGGAGAGATGAAAAAAGGGCACGCCTGTCGTGTGCCACGCTGAAGCTGAAAAAAGGGGGACAGACTATTGTTGGCCGCTACAGGGTCACAGTACAATACTTTTATCCAGGATACAAAATTACTCCCGAGGCCAAATTTTTCAAGCGTATGGAAAAGAAAGTCCCATCTCACCCGATAAAACGCTTTCTCAGCATCAAGCGAAATAACAGTTTCCAACCTTTGACATGGCTATAGATTATATTTAATAAACGTCTAATATTAAAAAACGAGTACCTGTTTTTGATAAAGCCTATCTGATCGGGTGAGATAATGGGGGGAAGATGTTTCTCTAAACGGCGGGCCAACACTTTAGTAAGGATTTTGTCCGTATTCAGCAAAGATATTGGACGGTATGAGCCACAATCTAAATGATCCTTATCCTTTTTTAGAATTAGGGAGATCACTGCTTGACGTATTGTTGGAGGTAAGGATTGTGAGAGGAAAGATTCTTCAAAAGTCGATTTTAACAATGGATTCAATTGGTTAGAAAGCTTCTTAAAAAAATCAGAAGGATACCCGTCGGGGCCAGGTGATTTTCCAGACTGCAGGACCCCTTTGTTTTTTAAATACATAAAATAATTTCAAAATTAAGAAAATATGTTCTTTTTTCAATCAACTGAAGATTTAGCAACTTTATTAAAAATTAGGAGCTTGAAATCGAATTTTTAAAAGGTTTCACTCCAGATGTTCAGTATAAGTGCTGTTGGTGGCAGTTCCAAGTTTTACCCACATTAATTTGGGAAGTTTATACAAAATTGTTCTATCAGACTGAACAGAATGCATCTGTGGACTACGATGTATTGTTTCTCCACGGATGTTTTATAAAGTTACGCTTGGCTTTTCCTGATCCATTCAGGGACAGAGACTTTTCGCTGAGCCAACTAGCATTGTCTGTATGTATTAGTTTACTGTTATGCTTAACAGAGAATGTTTGGCCAACAAGTGCTGGTAATGGCAATATAAAAAACTGAAACCTTATCTTACCTGATTTCAAGTTGACTGACATCCCCATTCAAGACCAACTTCTCATGCACCTCTGGACTGGCTTCACATCAGCTGCTTTTTTTAGATCACTCAGTAGAAGTCTCTTTATATCCACTTGTGCTTGTACCTCCATCATTCATGCTAGATGTACATAGAGGTTTAAAACAACAATCCTTCTACTTTAATTTCCATTTTCAGTGTTCTACAGTTCAAGCCCTGTGTGCCAAATGCTCTTCCTTAGGTCTCCTCATGACATAACAGCAGAACTTCTGCTCTCAGTCCTCAATTGACACACTGCCTTTGGGCTTGGAGATTATGGGCTCTTAGATTGAAAACTGCTGCTGAAAACTGCTGGGTCATAAGCAACAACCCAGTGGTTATCACTAGTGATGACTGTACATGAAAAGGTCGAACATGTGCCTTCTGAACAGCAGGGGATGAGTGGAGCAGTTGGTTTGGGGAACAGTACTATCGGCACAATTGTGGTCCAGCTGAGGCCCCAGCAGCTATCTCAGTAGCCACCCTAGTTTTGTTTCATAAGAACAAACAATCTTCCAGATTCAGTTTTACAACTTCCAGTATGACTGTTATGTACTGGTTACTTAAAGTGGCTACTGTCTACTGCACTCTAGCCCCGAGCCTCTATTGGTCAGGCTTATAAAGTGCTTGTAACATCTGGCAGGTTGTCTAAACTCTACAGGGGAATTCAGTTAGAGAGACCATTACATTGTTGGTCACCTTTCTGACCGACAGTTTGAATTTTCCATTTGGCTTGTCAGCCAACATAGGAGCTGTTGATTCTATATTTATTCCTTTTTTCTCCCATGATTGAAACCACTGTGCTGCTGATACTGTTCAAAGCTTTAGAAAAAGATATATAAACCCTTGACCTGCTGTTTCCCAGCTCAATTTGATGGCAGAGGTCACAGAGTTTCTTTCACCAATTTAAATAAACTCACCAGTTTTTCCAATGCAACAGATGCCCAGACAAATGTTATATTTAACTAGTAATTTAGTAATTTAATTACTGACCTTGAATTGCTTATACTCATGCAGTCAATGCTGTGGTAGCGTTATTAGTGGTTATTTTGTCTGTGTGTGAGTTAATCCTATCTTTCCAGTTTTAATATACTGCAAATGACTGAAGGCAAACCTTTGAACGTCAGACAAGTTTTACCATGATTGCAAGTACGTGATTTTGGTTTCTCTTTTTCTGGATTTTATTTTTGAGTAACTGTATGTGTAAATAGTTGCCTATGTATTGTAGACAATTCACATTGAAAAAATACTCATATAAGATCAGAATTTCCGGGTGGATACTACATTCAAACTCTCTCTGGCCGTACACCTTATATGCAAAGTATATGCTGTCGAAGATGAAGTTCACTAAGTAAGCATGTCATGTACAACAGACATGTAAAGCCTATCAAAAGATGAGTAAAGTAAAATTTAAATGAGATTAATGAGATGCACAGTGGCACGCTTATGCACCCTTGTGTAACATTTAATCGTTATTTTTAATGTAATGTGGAATTGTGAACAGATGAAATCACTTAAATACATTTTGACACATGGATCACTTTATGTTAGAAATCCATGACATTCACCACATGTTCAAAAGTCTTGATATATTTGTGACAGGGATTAGCTGCATCAGCTATCAGCTGCCATAAAGGGTAACTTTCAGCTTTCAATATTCTGCTCTTGTCTCTTTTTTTCACTTTTCTTTTTTTCCCACACATTTTCTGATACAGAGCACTGAAAATAACTAAAAGGCATCACAGACCATTATGGACCCGCCCAATGTGACTTTTTCCCCTTGTTTTTTTCTGTGACTTTCATTTTGCGTTCCGACCTTGCTTTGTAAACCAGGGTTGAAACTCCTTTTGTACTTGCACTGTATGTTGTGCTCCAAAACCCCCTAAAATATAACCTGTTTTTACTCAGGTTTGAACATTCCAGCTGTCTAGTACAAAGTTCATGTAATGTCCAGTTGTGCCCATAAGTAACTGTCCCCAGAAATCACTGCGAGGTAGTGAGTAGATGTCTTGTACCAGCCTTCTGCACATCCTACCGAGGCAGCTGTCTCTTACTTGAAGCAAAGGGAGTAAACTGTCTCAGCATGCTGCAGTCTCATATTAAAAAAAAA
>NW_005187466.1:2677478-2691030 GCF_000239375.1 Pundamilia nyererei | reverse complement strand
AATATATATTAGGTTTTTGTTTTAGTGGAGATTAGAAACTGAGTTGATCTGATAAGGGAGACAGGTGTAGGTGTATTCTTGTGCATTGCCACGTGCATATCAGACTTGGATGGTGTTGAAAATGAATCAGGATACTAAGTTCAACCTCATAAGATTGCCATGGTGACTTGCAAGGAAAGTGACCAGGGTTCTCATTCACACATAAGGGCAACATGTTTAGATGCTGTCAAATTAACGGAAAGGAGAGCATGTGGAAAAGTTATCTTGGGCACAGATATTTTCCAGAGGTGAAGGAAATGTCTCCCAGGCTGCTAATTGTATTCTCACAGTTATGCTGGAGGAGAGCGCAAGATGACCACCAGAATCAGTAGGATTCAACAGAGGAAAAAACAATACAACATTTTCTAGCACTCCATTCATTAATCGTTATTCATTATCAATAACCAAAGTGGTGGATCAACTGTCCACCCAATGGGGTGATGATGCCTCGATTCTGACAAGATTAAAACTGTTAATCTCACAGATACTTTTGCATAGGATTCTATAGTTAACTAAGTTTTTTCATGCAGAAACTTTGTGATATATTGTTGTTTCCACCATCCTTCACCATGCCCTGTTTACATCAGCTTTACTCAGATTGCGTCTATCTTTCAGCCTACCCCGAGGAGCTTGTCTGCAATCATATCCTGCTAGTTTTTTGTTTGTTTCTTAATTTTATGTATGTTTTTCTTTTTTTTACGTACTGCCACAGAAAGGCCAAGAAGGTGAGGCCAAAATACAATTGAACAAATGGAAAAAAGAATACAATAGAGCACATGTTGCCTAATTATCTATTGAGTGTTTTGTTGAAAGGAAATAGTGCAAAAGGACATCCATGGTCTTATCATATTTTATTTTATAAAAAGCAGTATTTTAGTGTGATTTGGTATCTTTTACTGCTATTGAAGGCTTACAGACTATGGAGTGTAATCCTCTGATAGTCTATCTAGAATTGAATCAGTTTCAGCTGGTCACACTAAAGACTCTGTTGTTGTACATAAAGTACTTTCAGGCTGTGCCTCTCATCCCTTCTTCCCATGGAGAAACTCGGAGAGTGGCATGGAACATTAACACCTCCATTGCGGTGTTGTTCCCACTCTTCACTCAGCAGTGTGAAACCAGATGGATAGCTTCTCATTGGGAGAGTTTTGCATCGTTGCTGTTTTTTGCTTCAGGATCCCATAAACAGTAAGTGAGGAGAGTAAAAAGACAATAAACATGCTTCTGTCATTCACATACATTTAAAATAAAAATGTTGCTGGTGTTTGTGTGAGTTTCAGAAACTCCTAGCTGTATCACTTCTTGATGTTTAAAAGCACTAATCAATGCATATTTTTATATAGAGTGAAAAGGCAATAAGGTGGTACTCCCTCACTAGTTCTTGCCCAGTCAACTTGAACCACTGTTCTTTTGTCACTTTTCATTATAAACTGGGTAACTAGCACCTACAGCACACCTTCCTAGACCCTGTAAATTATTTGTTTCTCTAAAATGTGTTTAAAATAGAACAAAAGATTTGAATCTTATATCGATAAAGCTCTCTAGAACAACGAGTGTCTACCAGTGACAAAATTTGAAGAAAAGTTTTCTAATAATTTTTTCCTAAAGTTAAGAATTAATCTGTTTAATGATCAGAATTATTAACAAAGCAACTTCTCCCTCAAAAGAGGTCATAATGTGGAAAACTGTTATCAGTAAAGAGGACTTTTAAGAGGCTGAAGTGTCTGTTTAGCATAAAAATAGAACAAAGAAAATGGTAGAAATATAAATAGGTGTTAGAAGTATACAGATGCTAATGAAATGCCATAGGTTAGATGGTGCTTGGATCATTTCTGTGGCTAATCTTAATGGAGGTGCAAACAGCTCTTTTCTTAAGCAAAAAGTCTGTAAAGCTTGAGGTAAAAGTGATCACAACAGTAAGATTTTTGGCAACTGGAAAAATAGAACTGTCATGGTCTTAGATCCAGATTTTTGAAGTTTTTGGACTTTAAAATTCTGTTTGTCTTCAAATATTTTCTATTTGATTCTTACTTTCCTTATTGTTTACATTTTTTACTTATTTCATTACTTTTTTTAGTCTTAGTTTCAGTTACTGTCTGTATTCATTGAGTTCATTAGTTCCCCCAGTTTTTCTGCCTGTGTTCTCCCTCTGTGTCTTTTCCCCACTGTGTTGCCTTTCTGCCTTGGATTAGGTTTTCCTTCTTGGCATGCATGTGTCCTTAACCTGACAATGACAATGACAATAACAATGCAGCTTTATGACTTAGATCTGCTGGGGATATCAATTAGCAGACTGCTCACATATTCACAGCATTTTCACACTCGCACATTGTGGCACAGTTCATTAAAACAGGGCATTCATGGGAATTTGGACCCTCACTGGTGTTATTGGTGTACTATAGATAAAAAGCTAAGCCATTGCCTTCACCCACTACCCTCATCTCATTTAACAGCAGATAGATTAGGCAGGGAAATTACCCGAAGTGGAGGGGAGACCAAAACTGCATTAGCAGGTTTGTTTCTTTGTTTCTAAAATATAGTTTACAATTCATTCAACTGAGATTTTCATTACCTCCATTAAAATGAGGTGTTAGTGGTAATTATGCCTCTTTTTATTGGAGACTAAATTCAGTGATTAGGTGTACAGTATTTATTTAATTGTCCAGGAAAATTATACTTGAGGGTTTTTTCTTTTTTTGGAAAAAAAATGACCATATGCTTGATTTACCTGCAGCTGCAGAAAAAAGAGCTGTAGATACATATTATATATACATTATATATACATACATAAGTATGCATATTTGCATATTTAGAGCCTAGAGAAGCATGTTTTAGCTTCTGGATTATATTAAGAAATTACCCTACAAAACCTTTTAATTGCACCTCTGGGTAAATACAACTCGAGTTTTAGCTTTGCACACCCTAGAACACCTTCATCTCAGCTCTTATGTGTTCTTATACACAGCTTTTTATAAGATAGGTCTCCCAGCAACAGTATAGGGAGCAAATCTTGAACCCTGAGAAGCCCCACCCTTTCAGGCTTATCACTGGTTCTGATGGAAGTGATGATTTGCTTCCCTGCCTGCTTGATCTCATATCATGGTAGTAGCTGTGGGCAGCATAATAATAATAATAATAACATTTTTATAAATGCTCTGCAGAAATGTGAGTGGGAGAGAGTTGGACCGTCCTGAAATTACTGTGGGCTTGTATTTATATGCCAACACAGAGCACATGTTGTAAAATGAGGTGTGAAAGCCAAAAGTTGCATACCCTTGTAAAGTAACTTGCACTTGCACTGATTAACACCCCTCTCAAATCCATGCAAATATATTGGATTCGTTTGAGTTGTAAGATGGGAAAATACCCACTGCTGCAGCTGTGCATGCTGTATGTTAGCAGACATTCTCAGCTTATCATGTATGCTGCTCTTCTGAGCTCCTACTGGGCAATAACATATCTGTTTTAGATTTCTCTCTTTTATTTATGCTCCAGCTGTCACAGGGACTTGTAATTTTTAATATTATATAATGCAACTATATTTAAACTGGAATGTAGAGTACAGAATAGTATAGAAATCACTGCACACATACAAATCAGAGAAATCCAATGAGAGCTATTCCTTTGTGCTTTGTGCAGTTTGAAAAGACAATCTCTGAAATCTCCCAGACAGATGTGCTTGGATAGAATTTAATGCAGCTGTGCTTTAGTTTACATGCAGTCAGCAGCATCTCTGGATGTGCCTTCACATTGCACAATGTACTAGAGATACACATTCAGAGGACCTCTCCGTAGTTACATGCTCAAACTCTTGTGCATAATGAGTCAATGTAACATACATTTGAAATTATTTTCATCATTAAGTGTAATATAAAAGAATGCATGTGAAGTGTGTATACACAGGCATGCACACACACTCAGACTGTGATTGATGAAAGCAGTCTCCCCCCCACGACCAAAGACAGCTCATGCAAGCCCATGAGTGTAATCAGTAGTTAAAGGTCAGCATTCGACGCTACACCCACACTCACACATGCGCGCATATAAAAGTATATTAAGTAAGATAAATATACAGCATTGTCTTACTCCTACTTTGTTTTCTATTTCTACATCATAAGTACTTGAAGATGGGATTCTTGCATTTTTCTTACCATGAAAGCAACATGGTTCATTTTTCATGGTGTGATTGACTATTTGACCTCTAGTGGTGAACGACAGTTGGATGAATTGCCATTGATTTATTTATTTTTTTGGAAAAAGCTGATAATCTGCCCATTACGGCTTCAAGTGTTTCACCTATGCTATGAAATACTTGTGCTTCTGGACTGACCAAATATTTAATGCAGGCATTTATTATTAGATGATGTACAAAAAACTGTACATCATCTAATAATAGATGGATGAAATTTTCATGGGGAGTCATTTTACAAAATAGTCACGAGACTGATCTCCTTGAGTTTGATGTCTGATGTTTAGGGCACTTTCAATAACAGAAATGTCTGCAGTTTAGTCTCTGGCAGAGGGCCTGTGTTGCATATTATACTCCTGTCACTCCCCTTTCCTTTCTGATGTTGTTTTTATCTTCATTCTCTGCTAAGTAAAGGGAAAATAACTACAAAACAAAAACAAAAAAAAGATTGCATGTCATTGATACTTCGGTCAGTATAAATCATAAAGGCATCTAAAATGCAGAATGTGTGGCAAAGGGAAAAGATTTTTTATACGAGAAGCTTAGTATGGTCAGTCACTGGCAAATAATCAATCTAAAGGGCAAAAAAAGCAATTGAAATGCACAAATATAACTTGTAATTACTCATTTTTGGCTTTGCAATCGATCACTAGAGGACGGAACAGGAAGTCTTAAACTAGATATTCCCTGTCTGCTTTCTGTGCAGTTTCTGGATATACCCGAAGCCCTGAGACCTCTTCCCCATAGACTGACTAAGAAGATTAAATAATGGGATCCTAGACTGGCATGATTTCAGTGTATTACCTCCAAAACTGATGACAGACAGATTATTCTCAGCTTTAAAAATCATTCATTATATTGTACTTCTTTAAAATGACCAGTAAACCCTGTGAGAACTGTTAGCATAGCTATAGATTCAGTTTCCGTTTTTTGTTTTTCTAACTTCTGGAAGTTTCTGCACGTGCAAGTGTGTGGTTGTATAGTCGTGGGTGTTTGCTTGGCTGCATGCTCGTCTTGATGTGTTAACGGTGAATAGCAGCTCCGTATCAGGCACAGCAGTGAATCCCCTCTCCTTTGTGGGCCTGTTTTCATGTTGTTTTTCTCAGCAGGAAATGCAATATTGCCAGTGCCTAGGGCTGCAGGGCTTCTAATGCAGTTACTATTGTCTTTTCTCTTATCCACCCACATGTCTCTATCTCTCCATCTCATTCTGTCCTGGTTCATTCTTGTCTCCCAGGGTTCTCACTCGTCGTTACGCAATTAAAGTAGAAACCCTCATAGTCACATCTCCATATTTTGCCTTCTCACCTTTATTTTCTTCTTGCATTTGCCTTCTGTTGCTCTAAATCAATTTCACTTTCCGTATTAGTTCAGATTACTCTCAGATAATTTTGTTTTGTTCATTTCATGGTATCGTAGGAAACATGCGTAGCCTGTGTAAAAACATTGAATTTGTGCAGATCTACACTGAAAGGAAAGCATAGAGAAGCTGGGATAAAATGAAATTTATTAGGCGGAAAAGAAGCCATTTTCTGAGAAAGGAGAAGCACATGTGGGAAAAGATGAAATGGACAGAGAGCTTGTCTGTGTTTAATGTTGTTAGAACACCACCATCAGACTCTCTTATCATCCCTTTGGTGTCCCTATCAATCACAGAGTAGACCATCAGCCACCCCTATACATAATGCAGGGAAACAGAGTTGTCACTCAAAGCAGTCACACATGCATCACCATCCATGTGCTCTGTCCATCCATATCAGACACACACATGCACCCACACACACAAGAGTCACAAGGTTAACAATGGTGTGGCACAAACAGGCTCAGGAAAAGCTGCTTCCTCACTCTGTCTGCATCCTGATTTGCTAATTTATGGCCTGAGCTCACCTGGATAGCTCACATTATGCACCTCAGCAGCTTGCAACATTATCACATCTGTCCGTTTGGTCCTACAGTATGGATCAGCAGAGCGTGTGATAAGTCAGGGTGAGTGACAACAAGACTGACTGCAAGGAAAGTTGCAAAGTAGGGAGGAACTGGGTGTGGAATATTTGTATTCCTTCTTCATCCATGAGCTGTTTTAAATGGGCACAGATCATCAGAGCATGTGATAGGGAAAGGCCAGAGAAAAGAAAGTGAGAGAGAAAGAGGGAGAGCGATAAACTGAAAGGTGGGCGTAGCAGACATATAAAGGGCGATCTCTCTAAGGTCCTGTACAGGAAGAGAGACACCACAGCAAGTGAATTAGCTCAAATTTAGTGATGACAAAAGGGCACCCATCTGAACAGAGACAGAAGGATCATCCTTCTCCTAATATTAGCCTGTTGATCTTATGGGAAATAGAATGGCAAGAGAGGGGCCGGAGATTAGAAAGTTAGAGAAAACGCAGCCTCTTCAGTTTCATACGTGGAAATAGATCAGCAGATTAGTCATGTTGAGATATAAATGGTATTTCAGTTACAAAAGACTAAGAGGCATATTGGGTGGAAAGGAATGAACTGAAATGCTTATCCCACACTTCTATGTGTGATATAAAGTTAAGGCATGAGGAACAAAGCAAATACTATGACACTGGCAGTTAAGAATACCAGGGTGTGTGTAAACTGTGTCAACACTTTCTTATTCTTTTCCATAGTGTTGCCCATTATAGTGGGGCAAGCACAGCCTCAGGCTCTGAATCAGAGGCACAGTACTGTATACAACTGGAGGGAAATACTCCATTTGTCTTCACCGTTCAGGAGAGAATGTATGAAACAACAGCACATTAGAGAGACAGTGTTTTAGTAAGCCACGGTGTACTGGAACTGCTGTAGCAGTGCAGGTGGCCAGTTCACCTGCATAAGACACTTTTTATTTTTGTTCTTGTGTTTTTTCTACTTCATTTGTTTACATACGCTGACATATATTTTGAAATATTAACAAAGATTACCCAAGAATTCAGCATTCAGTCAAACACAAACAATAAATGACAAAACACACCATCAGTAAATGTACGACAAAACATAAAAGTACAACATGAAAGTCCACAGTAGAATAAGAAAACACAACAATAAATAAACTGGTTCTTCACAGGAAAGTCATGTGCTGTGCCGATGCTAGCTGGAGAGGACGGTCCAAAACTTGTGTACTTTATTTTTTTGCACCTTCTGTCTTCTAGATGGCCCTGCTCCTAGTCATTTCCCAACATGCATCTCTCTTCCATTCTCTTAAAGAAGAATACTTTGGCACTGTCCCTACTACTGAAGTGTAGGAATAGTGCTGCCCAAGGTCTCATTGTGCATGTAAACCTGGGTCATAAGGTTCACTCTGATGTCTGATCTTTGCATTACATACTCAAATCTTGTATTTTATTATCTTTGTCTATATGATTGGAGCAGAAAAACTTGATCAACTTGTCCAATTTTTCAATTTTATTTATACAGTTGTTAACATAGATTCATGCATTGTGGTTGTGCAAAATGCTATGGCATCATTGTGACGTTGTAGGACATCCATCCATTTGCTTCCGCTTATCCTTTTCAGGGTCCCGGGGGGCGCTGGAGCCTATCCCAGCTGTCATAGGGCAAGAGGCGGGGTACACCCTGGACAGGACAGTCTGTCGCAGGGCCAACACACAGGGACAGACAACCATTCGCGCTCACATTCACTCCTAATGGCAATTTGGATTTTCCAATTAACCTATCCCCACAAGCTGCATGTCTTTGGATGGTGGGAGGAAGCCGGAGTACTCGGAGGGAACCCACGCAAACACGGGGAGAACATGCAAACTCCACACAGAAAGACCCCGGCCTGATTTTGGAATTGAACTCAGGACCTTCTTGCTGTGCGGCAACAGTGTTAACCACCGTGCCACCGTGCTGCCTGTTGTAGGACATCATATAATAAAAGTAAAAAGGTTGTTGTACGTTATACTTGCTGAGCGCATGAAGTCTGTACTTGTTTGGTCAGAAACATGCACATGAGTAGTTTTGGAGAGCATTTTGTAGGTCATTGGCAGTGCTCCTCTTCCTTGTAACGGCCCATCTTCTGGTATTTCCTCCCAACTCTTGAGACTGTGCTGAGAGACAAAGAAAATCTTCTAGTGTCAGCAGGCATAGACATGTCTTCCTGTAGGAGCTAGACTACCTGTGCAACTTCAATAGATTACAGGTACAGTCTCACGCTGCCTGAAAAGAGGTTAGTGTTTCCGCCCTTTTCCCTATTTAGCTAAGATGGCAACCACTGTGATGAGAGGTTTATAGTAGTCGGCACTTAACCACTCGTGTTGCTCTTCATGTAGCCATTGTTGTTCGTATTAATGCACTTGCGCACTCAAAACAGTGAGCGTTAGTATAGAAGTATGCAATGAGAGACACAGCAGTAATGTGTACAGTGATCAGAGCAAGTTCTCAGATTCTTATTCAGTCCCAAAAGGTCTAAATGAGATATTAACCATGAAAATCAGGTTCACAAGAATACTTAAATTAAAATTAACATCCCACAGCGATTCACCATGTTTTGCAGTAGCATAATGAAGTAAGTCAAGAATATGGGAGAGAAGAGGAGACAGAAGCTTGTTACCACTATGGGTTTATAATGAAACCCAGATGTTTGCTGCCAAATACATCCCCAAACACACTAAACAAGTATGCCATCCAGGATTAGTTTACTTTTTATTTTACTAAGAAAATAAATATATGAACCTGAGGTCATTATAGAGTCACAGCTTAACTGTTATCATTTAGTACTCAGAACCATCCAGTATAAGCTTTACAATTGTATGTTAATGTTTTCTAAGAAGAAAAGTTAAGAAATAGAAAATTCATGTGGGTGCATTTGAGGAAGAACTAACAGGGAATGTTAAATGATGTCTCTTTAGAAATGTTGATGACATTATTCAAATATGTTTTTATCCCTTTTTAATGAACAGGATGTGCCACTGTGATATATCATCAGCATCTGTTTTAACTCACTGCTTTCTCTGTGGGTTTTGTCCAAATACTCCTTCAGGAGATATATGCAGGATATTACTGGAAGGGATAATTTGTCACGAGAAAACTGTTGACAATGTCATGACTCTTATCTGCTGTGTCCATTTTTTTTTAATTTGTTACGACAAGGCTGTTCTTATTCCCAGGGTGTCAAATACTGTCATTTTCTCAAAGCTGCTGTCATCTCACAGGCACATGCGATATTTTCTTTAGTGTCATTATCATGACACACCAGGTAATAGCAATACTGAGTTGAGACTCTTAAAGGATCCATTAGCATTGAATTTAAATGCTTAGTTTTTCAAGGCGTATAATGTTATCAAGTAGTTTTGACCCAAACCACAATCTTTTCCTATACTTTCTCAAGTTTTTGGTGCCAAAATCTAACCAACAAATAAAAGAAAAAGAAAGAAGGAAGTGAAAACCAAAGAAAACAAAGCTTCCAGACAGGACTATGGTCTTCTTGTTGAAAAACGTACTCATCCTCCCATCAGCCACTGCCCCCAGTGCAAACTCTGGGACTAGTTATAGGTGGGACATTATTTCATCACCCGTTATTGCCATATCCAGTGTGTTAAGTCACTGATGCCATCTCAGGGACGCCAGCAGCACCTGTCTCATAGATGCTGTAAATCATATTACAGCATCTATGTATCATATAAAGTCTGCTCATTTAAACTGAGAAGAATATAATTTAAATATAATAACATGACACAAACTTAGGGAAAAAATGTATGTACTAGTAATATGGGAATTACAATTGATTACAAAAATCTGATTAAACTTTCAGACCTAAAATTCTTTCCTGTTTCAATCACCCCCTCTTTTAGGAAGAGGAATCACTTCTATTCCTTGGAACATACTGTATGGGAGCACATGATAGCAAGCTGAATTAAATGCCTAGGCATTTAAGATCTTTCATCTTTGTTCCTTGTGTTTTCTTTTATGTTTGGAGATCCAGATTTTTAGATCTTATTTCGTTTCCCCTGCATATACTAGCTTGCATGGGCATTTCAACAGTACATTTAGCTTTTAATTTTGAATTTCTTTCAACTGTAGGGATGTGAAAACAGATTTCTTTTGATCTTAGCTCTATACGGAGTGCAAATTAAACATGGATAAATTCCCACCTGGTAAATCAGATAAAATATGTTGAGGGGAGCCTTATAGTAATCAGCTCTATTTGCCAAACATATGGTTCAGAGTTTTTTCCCATTTATCGGCAAATATAGGATATATATAGGATCTTTGAAAGAATGACCTAATAGAGGGTCAGTGTGCCACTTTTAATGATGCTTTTATTTAATTAGATAAATAGGAAAATGTGGTGAACACTGCTGGTGTAGGATGTTATTCAACTATTGTTGTCCTTATATGTAGGATAAATGTGAGTCACAGTATTGTTTTTTGATTTGGGTCATACTAACATGAGGTTTATGAAGAAAATATCTCATTTTCCCATCTTGCCAAAAAGTGTTATGTGTTGAAAATATTTAACCTCCCAGGACTTGGCGTACACATATTTGGGCATCACGTTTTGGGTTATTTAGACCAAAATACTTAATTTTGCTCTATGAGGGCCTGATATCCACTTACAAGGACATTATACTGCTTATGTTCTATCAAAATTTTAATCAAATATCCTCATATGTGGCTCTCGTTTTTCTTAGAAACAAAAATAAGGTAAAAAAATAAATAAATCTGGTAATTCTTTGTTTTTACATTCATCAGGTCCCAATCAGCCCAAATATCAAAGAGAAATTAAAAATGCATGCTTTGGAAGAGTTCGGTTCTCAGGAGGTTAATTTAAATCCATCAGTTTAATTTAAAGATAAAATGGTACGACTTATGCATCAGAGTAGTTAAATAGAAGTTACATGTGTACATTTTCTCCCTGATGACATCTGAACAACAGAAACTGCTAAAGAAAAGTAACAAAAGATTTTCAAGATAAAGGAAGAAAAAAATCTTTAAACCTCACCACCCAGATTTCTGTGGTCATGATGGACGTTTCCTTGACTGTCATATTGTTCAACAGAATGGTTGAAGGCCAGGGTGCTGATTGTCACAGTACATTTAGAGCTTTATAAATTCCTTCAAATGTGATCCAGCTCTGGTTGTTTTTCACGAGTCAAAATTCTTTCTCTATTTCTTTTTATATTGGTGTTGCACTGAAGATGCTGAGATTGAAAGGGAGAGGTAGACAGCCCAAACGCAAATAGATATAGATTATAATAGCTCTGATCCCAGCTGCAGGGGAATATTATTATTTTGATTCTTTTTTTTTTCATACTCATCTGGGTTATGGAGAAAAACCTATAAAGCTTCTATAAAATGAAGTTGAGCCAAAAAAAAAGCCATTTCTCATCTGATTCTCTGATTGATGCAAGTGTAGGTTTAAAAATGAGATAACAATCAGCTAATGGGTTTCACTGGTTCCCTCAAATATAGAATTGTTTTTACATGAAGAAGCAAATATTTATTTGCTTTTGTTTTACTTGATTTACTTAATTATTGTATTTCACACCTGGTAAATTAGATGTAGTGAAGGTTTTATTCA
The DNA here is from genome assembly GCF_000239375.1 of Pundamilia nyererei. NCBI lineage: Eukaryota > Metazoa > Chordata > Actinopteri > Cichliformes > Cichlidae > Pundamilia > Pundamilia nyererei. Next base: position 2,679,272 of record NW_005187466.1, on the reverse strand, counting down.
ATGTGGAGATAAATATGTATTTTAGAAAAAACTAAATGTTTTGCAATAGTGAGACACAGAAGCACGCAGGTATATATGTCCTTGTATGTATTCACCTATGAGCATAGACATGAATGCTCAGTATAATTGTGGACTTCTTGGTGACCACATGCAATTACCATTTCCCCCAGTAACTGTGCAACTGCTCTGTGACATCTTAAATACTTAATGTGAAAGAAGGGCATGTAGAGAATTGCAGAGCTGAATCATTTCCTTAATATTAGCCAGCCAGCTTATAGCACGTTCATTTTTTTCTGGCCATTTAAATACTTATAATCTAAAAGCTTTCTGCATCCAAAAAATAGGAATTTGCTGACTGCTGAAAATACATATAAAAACAGTTTGCAAGTGCAGTGACATTCAGTTGAAAGAGACTGTGCAATGAATGTGGATATTGCTGTCAGAGGAACTGCTTCAAGGTTAGTGTTCTCCATGGGAAAATCAGCTGAAGTTTGCACTTAACTTGCGGTACCTACTATATGAGGCGAGCACTTCACAGACAACAGGCTTTTCATGTATAATGAAGTTGAGGAATTTTAAGGGTTTTCCCTAGAAAAAAAATATCACACTTTGAATCTGTTTTTGATTCAGTGAGTCCATATTTAATATGCACAGGCCTTAAATTTGACTGCGGCAGCAGCTTAATCCTTTGTTGTCATTTTTGTCTATTTGTTGATTGATTTTTGACAAACGCAAAATTTACACAAATATACACAAGGGAATTAGACACCACATTGTTATACCAAGGCTTTGTTTTCCCAGCCACTGCATATAGAGACTGTTGACAAGAAAAAAATAACCTAAAGTGGATTAGTAAGCTGGTGGGCCACCAGAACAGTTGGTGCACTGTTTCATTGATTCTGAAAGTCTCTGGCAGGCTTCTGGAGAATGAAACACAATTTTCTATTATATGAAGATATTACTTCATATGGTGTTTGGATGACAGTGGTGGAGAGATATATGTAACAAATCCATCCTGAATCTCGCATCGAATCAAATATTTAAATGCAAAGAAGTATGTATGTATATTAAAAGGATGGGCAGTTTGAATAATGCATGTTGGTGAAAAAAAATAATAAAATGTGCTGGATCGCTTTAGATTGTGTGCAAAAAAATAAAAAAAAATAAAAAAATAGATTGTGTGCATTTATAATGTCGCAAGATTTTCACACATCCTTAGTAACACTGTTACTCGTGCATATGTCCCTTTAGGGCCAGACTGCATTAAATAGTGTTGTAAAGGGAAAGATGGCAGATGTCCCACCCCTACTTGGTTTTAGAAAGACTTTAACAGCAGGCAGGACTGCAAACGCCAAGGACTGGCTTCTTACTGATGTGCTAACATTATCCAGCTTTAGGAAGCTTTTCTATAAAATATTCCTTGAAGGTACTGACTGAAGTTATTTAATAAAAACAACAAGAGGGGAAAAAAAGATTTGTTTCTATGCAACAAATTCTAAAGTGGCGTGTTCACAAAGGCATTAACTGTGTAAACCTTTTTCTCTCTCAAGCGAATTTGTCAAAGATCATGGCAGAACAGGGAATAAAAGGAAGACTGTAGGAATATTAAAACCATCTAAACCAGTAGACAGTACATCTATTTAACCAGTCAAACTTTAAAACACCCTATATGTAGGTCAGTGGACAATTGGAAAGTCAGGTTGTGAAATACACATATGACTGTGTGGCCACTACCAGCTCCACCACCATCATCAAGTTTGCTGACGACACCGTCGTGGTGGGCCTGATCTCTGA
>NW_005187466.1:2673573-2675450 GCF_000239375.1 Pundamilia nyererei | reverse complement strand
ACAGAAGAGGAAGGAGAAAAAAGGACATTAAGACAAAGACACACATTAGCACATCACAAATAAATGGAGGCAGTCAAACACTTGGCAAACTGCCTCCTAAGGGCATTTCACGATTCATTACCTCTTTTCTGTCTGGATGAATACAACCCTCAAAAAATGATCATGGTATTCAAAATGTACGTAATATGAAACAAAAAACAACTGCATTAGTCTTCATAGCCAAAAACCTCATGAGCTCATAATCCTAATGAGCACAGGGCGACACAACTCAAGGCCCCAATTAACACTTCTACCTTAAAATTAACCACATGGGTCTTAAGGCAGATTTATATTATACAGGGTGTGTCAAAAAGAATCATTCTATTTCAAAAGCCTATATTTTTAAAGTAATGGACATGAAATGGAAATTTTTAAAAACATGTCTGAATATAAAGTTTTTCATACAAAGCGTAAAAGGTTCACAAATGCTCCAGACGCACGGCATAAATCAAACAATAGTCAAACCCCTCTCATAGTTTTGTGAGCTTGTTATGAGTTACTGCAGCCACTTCTGTTATGCTACCTACAGGCAACCACGTGAACCTTGTGAATCTACTCATCCTAACAGAATTTGTTTCGATCGTTACCAGTGAACAAAGTAAAGAGAGCATATGTCTGTGTGTCTGCTTATGCACAGCAGTAGGAACGTGGATTGGATAACCACATACCCTCAACATTTGACAGTGGCTGATTCCTGTTAGTTAATAAATTATTTAACCATTGATGATGTGATGAGAGTGCCCTATACAGCCATACTGGATACAACATGTCAATTAGCTCTTTGTGGGTGTCGTGTTTTGTTTCATTTTCTTTCGCCTCTCTATTATCACTATCTAATGAAAGCAGTAAATGCCCCAAAAGAATCACAAACAAAGAGATGAGCATAAAGCCAGGACTCAACATGATGCTTGCCAGTAGATAAAGGGTTACAGAAGAAATGACACTGTGTTACCTTCTGCTTGTAAACCTTTTATATGAGGATTAAGAGTCCACTATGTTCTCGTAATATGAAGGTCTGAAAGACCTACTGAGCAGCTGCTCCACAGAGCTGGAGATGGATGTGAACAAGTCACTGAGGTCAATTTTAAAAGTCAAGGCTCAGGTATCATTGCACTGCATTGCAAACATGCTATCATCTTCATTAGTGGCAGGAAATATCAATGACCTGCTCATCTGAAGCCGTAAATCCTTTCAGTATGTTGCAATCAGGAATTGTTGTCTTGTCTTAATCCACCACCCAAAGCTGTCCTTTAAGCACTGAAAACCTCCAGGGAAGATCACTGACTCTTCAAAAGGAAACTTGCCAAGTACATGGTGCTAATCATTGAATGCAGAACAGGAAGTCTCAGAGCACAGAGCTTACCTACAGAGGCTGGATTCAGCAGCTTTGGTGCCTAATGTCTGTCTGACAAGCTGACAATTCATCTCGATGGGCATTAAGGAAGGGAAGAGAAGCAGAGGAGCCATTAGCAGCACCAGATGGTGGAGGTTTTATGATGATGTAACATCTGATTACTCTAGAAGCATAACTACTGGTAATAAATAAATCCAGTTCTAATGTATTTGATATCTAGCTTTCCCTATATTTTTAAAACTGTAATCCGCTTTGTCCATTTCTTCAAGTCTAATGCCCCTCTGAGACTGAGTTGGGAAAATATATTCCCTGCTCAGTCACCAGCTGGTGATAAGCTACTTAATTCAACTATAATGTCACCTGGGCGAGGAAAGAACGAGAGAGAAAACAAAAAATACAGCCTGGAATTAAATGAAAGTAGTAGAATTCAAGAAAGTGAGGTAGCCTACTACAGAGTTGAAAAGTGTACATTGAATTCTTGAGG
>NW_005187466.1:2671338-2673038 GCF_000239375.1 Pundamilia nyererei | reverse complement strand
TGGGTTGACTTGCCACTAAAGGAAATGTTTTTGGCTCTTTTATCTTGGCTTAATTTTTCACCCCCAGAGATTTCCACTTTAAACACTTTAAACGGGTTAAACAGGAAGGTAGGATAACACTGTTTCCCTCATGGCACATTCAGAACTCATGAAAAATTAAAACAACGTGGTCACATCTACAGTATGTTTAATAATTTACAACCCACCTGTCAGCTGTACAGAGCAGTACTAAATTCAGTGTAGAAGATTTAAAATGTTTTTTATTTACTGCTATAGTCTGTAGTGACAAATATTAGATTATTTTATTTAAGGAGAAATGTGTCTTCCAAATAAAAACAACAAAAGACAAAAATGAAGAGATCTATTTTAGCAAGGAATACCAGTTTTCAGCACTGCCATGATCATATATTAATAGTTAATAATATTCATAAGGTATAAGAGTTTATCCAAATACACCTACATTGCTTTTTACATTGCAAGGGACTAGAAAAGAGGAAATGAGGAAGATAGCCATAGGGGAGAGGAACATAAAAATTGGAAGACAATATTAAGACAGATGGAGAGAAATGGCCAAAATAACACAAGAGAGTGTGACACACGTAGTGAGACATGGAGAGTGTGGTTCTGATTACAAGGAAGATTGCCTTGGTGACATATTAGTTTAATCAAGCAAAGCTGTATGGGGAAACGGGGAATCATTCAACAGGGCTGTCGTCATTTAACTTAACTGATGTTGCCCTTTCCTCATTTCCATTCTCCACATGCCTCTGATATATTAAGGAGTACACCGAAGGCAACAGGAGCGAGATCTGACCAAAAATTACCAATGGTTCAAATCCTGCTTTGTAGTCTGCGGTAGCTTCAGTGTACTATATGCAAACGGCTGTTATCCCTCTCTGTGGATCTGTATTTGCAGATCTCTGCACATGCACGTGTGTGAGTGCCTTTCCCAGAAGTGGACTGCCTGCAGCTCATTGGCCACCTGGTCTTCTGTGTTAGCTTTAACCCAATAAGCAGAGAGAGGCTGACTGACAGCGACTCTCTAACCTTACCAGTCAATGCAGGCTGAAAAAAAAACCTTGGGTATATGAGTTTGTGTGTGTGTACTAGTGTGTGTAATAATGTGTCCACTAACTTGACATGGACTGTGCACTCCTCTCATTTCTTTTGCAGTGTGTGTTTTATTGTGCACTTGATGAATACTTCCATTCAATTCCACAACACTTTCAGTTTTTCAGCAACCTAAAGCACAGCCCCTTCTTTTCAACATGAATATATTAGGTTGACATAAGACAAGAACAAGGAGAAGAACAGTAATTCTTGTCATACTTGTCTTTTATGTTAACACTAGTGACAGCACAAAGCAGAGTGACAGCCTAAACAAATAATATGCATGCTTGCCCACTGCTTCTGTATATAAAGTTAAAGTTTTACTGCGAGTTTTGAAAGAACCACTTTAAGGAAAGTGGGAATGCATCTTGAAATATAGCTGAAATAATATAAATATAATAACTACATCAAATTTTTAAAATGGCAGTGTGATATATTCATGTATTCGATGGGCTTTTTAATATGGATTTGGCTAATAGCTTCAAAGGATAATAACTAGGTACGGTAATATGTGGATCTAGGTCCTTAACACACACCAAAGACCACTGATGTCATACGGAGTTGCTGTTTGAAGGACACAAGACAACTAA
>NW_005187466.1:2663377-2671179 GCF_000239375.1 Pundamilia nyererei | reverse complement strand
GCGCATGCAGTGAGAGATACAAAATGTAGAAATGTAATATAATAGATTTGTTTCTATGAACAAAGCGAGATAAGGAGAGAGAGCTTTTGGTTACTGTTTCATCAGAGCAGGTAGAACAGACTCTTTTTCTGTCCCTGTCAGTCAGTTTATGGCCAGACCCTGGAGACACTCTGATATGCCGAACACACCCCTCTTTTCTAGTACATGTGCTATGTCACATGTCCGTATATTTTAATAATAAACTATGATTATTATTGTTTAATAATCTTACATTAATATAACACCTTTCTGGGAAATTTAAATATATGAAAAGACAAAAATAGAGAATTATGAACTCAGGACATAGGCAGTGGCGACAAGTGACAGCCAGTAAGATATTTAAGATCTCTAATGGGAGGCAATTACAAACAATTTGATGGTGGGGAGCAGTTGTGCAGACACTGAAGCTTGTGCTGGGCTTTGTTGGGTAGTCCATTAAGGGTCCAGATGAGAGGCATTGAAAGTGTGCATTCAGTCTGACAGGGATGAACAGACTCTTGCAGCGCTTTATGAGGTGATGGAAAACAGATTTGATGGTGGACTGAGGTGTAATATGGAATAAGAGGGTGGAGTTTATGATCACAGACTTCAGAGGATGAGCAAACAGAGCAGATGTCCACTTTAAAAATATCACAAACCATGACATCACTGTTAATGCTGTTTATTTTTAATATACTGAACAGCATCTAGGTTTTGTGCAGAAAGTTGACTGCTGGGCTTTTTTTTATCATCATAGACAAGAAACTGCAGGTTATGATGGCCAAAATCTGTCCAGCGGGGAGAATGTAGAAAGGGAGCAAATCATAAGGACAAGGACAAGGGCTCAGGGGTAGGTTGGTGTGTACTAACCAAAGCCGAACCAAATCAAGAGTATAGAACAATTGGTTTGCTGTGGTGACCAGCTCAGCACCAAAGCAAACAGTTACTGTGTGCATAGGAGAGAAGGAGGAGAGGCAACAGAGAAACCAATTCTTTGTGGTTTAGGTGTGCACATGTGTGTTTCTGTGATCATGAGAGGGGATGACTTTACTGAAGCAGCACCACTGATACACTGTTTTCACTTTGCAATAGCTTTGTTGAGCTATATTCTGAACAAGTAACATTTTGCAAGTCATATGAATTCTGTTTGCTTTTGACTAGTGTAGTAGTTGGCCTGTGGATTATAATCATAGTTGCTATGATCAACTACCATAATAACCATTTGCTGATTTTAATGTTAACCAGTAAGTTATAAAAACCCTGAAGCGACTAAGAAAGTAATCCCAATCCAGTTCTTTTTGATAGGATTTGTGCATATGGTGGATCATTGTTCTTTTCCCAGTCACATTACAGCATGCCCCTTGGGTGTTACTGCTGTAAAATATCATTCCTGTCAGTATGCAGTGGTTATATCTGCTAACACGAACCATCTTTTTATATGTACTGTATGCTATGGAAGAGTTGTTGGGTACATTAGGGGATTATGTAATGGGGATGTAGGTGTATGTTCACAGCTATACAGTGCCATGTAAATGAAGGCTCGAGCAGTGCAGTGTTGTTGCCTGCCTTATTAGTGCTTCCCACTATCCTCTCCTCCAAATCATATTAATCCAGCCTACACTCCTTCAATTAGAGACTATTGATTAGCTGACATTCTACAAAAAGGAACCATCTGTGATCATGTAATAATGAAGAGCCCAACAAGTGTAGCACTTTGATTTTATGCTATACTGAAAGCACTATCGTACATTTTTATGCATTATTCCTTTTCTGGTGGAAGGGTACATCACAAAAGGGTTTTCCACTGGGCTGTACTGTGTGTAGGCTAGCCCATATTTGTTGCTCAGGAACACATCAAGTCACTGGAATATAAGCGTATTCTGACAGTGAAAGGTTGTATTAGGTGAAGGAGTGGCCAGCTGAATAAAATATTCTCACTTCCATCTGATCTATTACAATTCATTTTAGCATTTACAAGTAAGGGGACATCCTAATTGGGATGGGAATCAAGAACCAGTTCTAGTAGTCAAAATTCTTGGAGTCGTTAGTCTGCCTGCCCTTTAGAGCCTGCTTATCGGTTCTCGCAATGATCATTTATTTTTATTGCACAAAACTATGAGAGCACGATGGTAGAGCGGAGACTGCTCCAGGACAGAAACAACTGCATTACACAGATAACATAACTTCGGCTCTTTGCAAGCACCTGCACAGATAGCATGCTAACGCTAAGCTAGCCCACAGCCCAGAGTGATGTTAGATGCTGACCCCAGCCCAGCACCGTGATAAAGTGAGTCGTCATCTGCAGTGAAGCCGCTGCTAAACTTCAAGTGGTAACAAATGGATGAACAGTCGGGCTGAGGAGTCCGTTTCTACCTGTTCATGTTTCTAAAGTAGAATCACTGTGACGATCTCTTTGTCTCTTTGTGCTGGTTTTAATCTTTGATTTGTGTTTTCGGCTTTGTGTTCATAACTAAATACTAAGAGAAAGACCACGTGTGTCCTCATTAGGATAGAGATTTGTGTTGGTGTGTGGGGCTGTAGCCTGTATGTTTCTAGTGTTAACTGGTCATTATGAGACAGTGTGTTTCAGATAATTTTACAGAGTAACATGAAAGTAACATAATAGTATAGTAGTATAATTACTATTCCTGGGAGTAATTAAGTAAAGTTCAGAAGTAAAGTTCAGATTCAGAAGAAAGAAAAAAGAAAAAAAAAGACCAGTTTCGGGGGAAACCTGCCTCACTGCCACAGGAGTCCGAACTCGTTTGTGTGTGAGTGTGTTTCATTGTGTGTGGCTGCTTAGATAAGCAAAGCGTGCGTGAGATTTCATGTAAAAACGAGTGTCTTCTGAGGTAGACTGGGTGGTCTGGCCCACAGGTAGGACGTTAGCGGTTTATTTGTGAATATCAATGGTTATTTGTAGAAAATGTAATTTAATGTGTAGGTGTAATGTACTGCTTTACTTTTATGAAAAACTTTGTGTAATATGCGCTATAATTACTTTTTTTGAATAATGACCCTAACACTGATCAAAACAAAGAGGGTAAACACCTCAAACATCCACAAACATTTGACCAGGCAGCATGTAATTAATTTGCATGAATGTAATGTCTTTGACATGCTGTTTAGAGATGGTGGTGACTCTCAATATGGAGCCAATGAGAACTGATAAGGACTCGAAGTGATAGACCACTTTCTCTTTCTCTCTTCTTCTTGTTTTTCCTAGTAAAGAACTTGCAGCTACGATTTTTGTCAAAGCATTTCACACATACCATCTTGCGTGACAGCTGTGTTTTGTTGCTTCTATGAAATAGGGTACTATTGGTTACCTTTCCTAAATGCTTCTTTCCTTTGGACAGGGCCTTGGATTCATATTGGATTTGGTTGATAAGCCAATGATATCTCAGAGAGTTTAAGCAGTTAACCTGATCTCCTTGATGCAACATCATGCTCTTTAGGTCTGCTCATACTCAGCTTTATCTGTCTTTCGCCCAAACCAAACTGACTGCAGCTGCATCCCCCTGAGAGAATTTTACTTGGTAATACAAACTGTCCCTTGATGCTTCTGTGACAAGTGCTTCCTACGTACAGTTTTCTTGCATATTATGTTAAAATCCATTTGCAGTCACTTACGTTGTCATGTGCATTTAGCTGAAAGCACTCAGCTATCTTCAAACTCAGTGTTTTAGTAGAATAAGAAATGCACTAGGTCTCAAAGCAGAAGATCATTTTTTTCTTTTCTTACATTGGAGTGAACTGACTCTTTGAGGTCACGACTAATCCAAGAAATACTGAAGGCTTTTGATGTGACCCAGAAGAGGGCATTCAGTCCATTTATTTCAAGGATTGAATTTGATGGACTTAAGAACTATTGGCCATGCAGTTTGCAAAAATGTGCTATAAATGAATCATATCCATTTTAACACACATGGGTATATTCAACAACAGAAAAATGTATATATATAAATATGTGAATTCTCAAGGTTTAACAGGAGCAAAGCGTTTGTGATTAGATGTGGAGAAGCAGTTAGATTCAATTAGAAAGCATTTTCTATAAAACCTGCTGAGAAAAGAATCTTTGAGAGAGGAGAAAAAAATATCTTCTATTCACACTGTTTACTGAAGCTTTAAGTCAAACAATAGCATATCAATAATGAAGACATTAAACTTACTGGGTTAGAACAGAAACTCTGAAATTATATCCTTGGAGCATCTAAATATGAAATTATTATGTACCACAGTTAATGCATAAGAGGCATAATTTTACAGTAGCTGGTATGCAGAGACAGTAGCATACTTACATAGCAGTCACCTTATACATGTAAATATAAGTTGTTATAAAAAATATAACCTATTATAATGAGTTTCACTCATAACAGACTGGACAAACATACAGAGGTTTACAGTAATAGCCAGTTAAATTCCTTTAGATGTAGACAGTATAGACATTTGTTTATTACAAAATAGCATTTATGACAAGTGCAGCTACTTTTTTATTGAAGTGGAAGTGTGCAGAATAATGCAAAGATGCATTTTGAAGAATTGGAAGAATTAGGTTTCTAAAAAATCTAATCAAATGTTTCAGACTCTCCAAAAGCACAATCAAGCACATGAAAGGTAAGGGAAAATGGGCACGAGATTTCCAGAGGTTAGAGAAAAAGTCTGAATACTTCTGGTAGGTTCAGTACCATTTAAAAAAAAAAGCTGTCATAAATATTATCTAAACTCAGCATCCAATTTCTGATGCAAAGTTATGATTATTTGCAAATCAGTATCTCTATTCTGTTTTCCACTTTCACAGCTCTCACAGAAATGTTTCTAACAGTAGGCAGCTGGTTTCCTGTGGAAAAACATCTCTAAAAGCCTATTGTATAATACAGTAGCTGCTCAGGATGGAAATAGCACACAGTGGCTATTGAGTGAGTATAATGTAGTTAGGCAGTAAAAGACACATGCTTCTCTTTGGCGTTATTAGCGACAGATCTCAAAGAGAGTGCACATTGGACTTCTGTCATTAAATGAGTCTTTCTATAACTTCTAGGTGAAGTTATCATAAACTGTTTCGTAACAAACAAGTAAACATGTCAGGGAACAAGCTTACTGTACATGCTTCCGAAGCTTGTTAAATGAGGGAAGGCTATGATTATATCTAAAGAGTTGGTAAGCATCTTACATATTTTGCTGTCTCTGCTACACTCATCTGAGAACATTACAACAAAGTCAGAAGGTGTGTAGATTTCACTGTAGTATGACTTTATCAAACTAACACAAAGAAAGGAAAATGCAGACTGGAATGTGCTTCTGACTTGGTGAAGCCAATAAATGGCAGTTCACTTTTATTCATTTATTTTTAACCCTTTTGGATTATTTTCAATTTCATTAAATTTAACTTTAACAACAACAGTAGCCTCAAGGTGCATTATATTGTAAGGTAAAGACTCTACAGTAGTACAGAGAAAAACCCTGCAGTCAGATGACCCCATATGAGCAAGCGACAGTGGGAAGAAAAACACTCTATTAATATGAATCTTGCACCTCATTTTCTCACACATCTGGATTCCTATTAATTAATACTAATTAAATTCATACTCAAAGATACAGGTTTTTCATATAGCCTGTGGCAATTTGAATTTATTTTTTATACTGGGAACTAGTAATTGATATATTAAATTCTGAGTCTGTCTTATCAGTTATAGTATTCTAAAAAAAACAGAGGGAGGCTATCTGTGCAGACTCTCAGCATGATGCAATATACTGCCAAATTCTGTGGCGACTGCTGTGTTTCTTCAGAATTCAAATTGACACTGTAAAGAAATAAGAGAAAAACTTTCTGTAAGTTTTCACTCAAAAAAAAACAAAACGTTGGTGCCTTGTGAAGAATTACAACTAGGACTGTGCTGCAGCTGTGTCCCTCCCTGCACCTTCTACCTCTCCCTGTCTTCTCAGCTCACGCTTCTCCATCTAACCTCCTGATCACTTCGTCTCCTCTCTAATCTGTCACACTTGTCTTTCTCTTGTCATCACTTTTTAATCTCAGCCTGGGTTCACCCACTCCTCCTACTGCCTCTGTTTTGACCCCTGCACCTTTTCATTCTCTCCGTTTTCCTGCTTCTGTTTTTTTTCACCGGGCACCGGTGAAAAAGTTTGTTTTTTTTTAAATAAGAGAAACTTGGTAGCACCATAGGTAACACTAGTTACAAATTAATTACTGAATTTATTTCTGCATCCTCATCCTCTCTTTGTTTGATCTTCCAGTCATCCACAGACTGTCGATTCGTCACCTGTTGTCAGATCAATAATGCATCTCAGCACAATTGCTCTAGACATGTCATTGTGCTGTGGTTTAAATTGATCTTGAGTATGTGAAACCACTTTGCATGCAGTTCTCAGCAGCTAATGTGATATTTTTCAAATCGCATCAAGATGGAATATTCAGATGAATCATTATGTTCTACATATTACTCCCATCGGGTAACAAAAATTACTAAATTTCAGATATGTTTCCAGGCAGAGGGCATACACAGGAACAAAGTCCAAGCTACATAATGAACCTGCTCATGTGTCTGCAGGGCGGGCTACATTTTATAAACTTTGGTTAAATTGCGAGTTTGTCTTATTTTGATTTCCCACCCAAGTCAAGCTGTGGTGGCTGTTCATCATTCAGAGTGAGTTTGGTTAAATCATTCGCAGTCTCCTCTTCTTCCTCCACACTGACCTCTGACCTGCTTAAAATGCACCATCTCCTCTGGGATTCAAAGACTGTTTCGTCATCCTGCTGTGAGTGTGTTTGTCAGAGAGGAGAAGACAGTGGTAATTTGTATCGGAGCAGCAAGGTGACCCCAGAATCTTCATCATTAAGAAAGGAATTTCATACTTTCTCTCCAAAAAAAAAAAAAAGAGACTAATTCAAGCTAGAATTTGAGAAGTGTTAAAAAGGTCAAGAATAAATTGTGCCCCAGTGCTGTTTCAGCCTTACATGGTATTTTGTTTATTATCCTTTACTCATTCTCTATGTTGTATTTAGTGATATAAACATTGATCGCTCTGACATCCAGTTATAACAATATAACAAGGTTTGTTTACTCATATAACAATATGAAAAGAAAATCGAATCAATCTCATAAATCTGGTTAAATTTAGGAGCGCCGTCTTCTCTAAATGACAACATTTGGTATTTAGTCATCATCTGGACTGCAATAATGCGCCATCATTATCTGCTATTTTTTTCATAACATACCAATTTAACTAGGTCACTCTTATAAGTCAGCCTGTATTGATTGTTATTTTAAGATTATTGTTTTGAAAAATGTAGAAACTATGTTACTATTGACTAGATCAATGTTTAGTTTGAGGTTGGAAAGTTTACCAGAAAAATTTAAGTTGTGGATATTCTTTTTTTTCCCAGTAGTCTCCAAGTGAAGCTAGAAGAGTCATTAGGAAAACAGATGGAGGAGAACTGGTTTTCATAACTGCAGCATGCCTAAGCTCGGTCAAGATGTGGTCTATCATAATTAACCCTGATGGGGTTTGATACTTTCCTTTCCACGAGTTGACAGAGAGATTTATACAGATGGTCCAGACCAGAGATGGGCAGTAACGCGTTACTTTTTTCGAGTAACGAGTAAAGTAAGGGATTACTATTGCAAAAACGGTAATTAGATTACCGTTACTTTCCCGTAGGAACGCTGCGTTACTGCGTTACTAAAACCGTGATTTTTTGCGAGAATGTCTCACGACAGTGACGTAAGCGAGTGCGCCGTTAGTGACAACAGCTGTGTGCAGAT
>NW_005187466.1:2662012-2663357 GCF_000239375.1 Pundamilia nyererei | reverse complement strand
AAATAAGTAATCAGTAAAGTAACGGGATTACTTTTTTGGGGAAGTAATCAGTCATTAGTTACTGATTACTTTTTTCAAGTAACTTGACCAACACTGGTCCAGACAAGCGTGCAGTTGTTCATTACTTTTATTTCCCATATATAAGTTACAACAGAACTGAAACTGAATGCTCAAAATAAACAGCAGCTTGAGGAGTTTTCAACCAGTTTTCTCTGAATATCAGCTGCTTTTCACTCATTTTCAGTGCAGTTCTTATACCTGACAGCTTCAAAAGAAATATTTTCTTTGTTTAGCCACTTAACACTAACCTATAAGTCATTCAGGCATTAAAAAAGGAATGAATCAGCATCGTATCTACACATAATAGACAACTTAGAAAAGAACTAATTTCAAATTGTATCCTAAGGCACTTTGTTACTAGCAGAAGACTTGGCATATGTTGGCTTAGTATGTCTAGACAAGTGAACAACAAAGTTGAAACATACAAAACTATCTGTAGCAGATGAACAGTGTCTAAAAGTCATGACCTTAAAAATCGGAAAAAGTCCAGCAGCTGAACTTTTAGGAGCTGACAAAGAGTTGATCATCCGTTCACTGAAGTCTCCTCAAAAATTGTCTCATTTGAAGGACGACTGTCAAGAAGCCATTCATAAGATAGGAAAACAGGGAGAAATAGTTGAGGTATGTCAAATTGCAACTGAAATCAGGGACAATTTGAATTTTCTCCAAGCTGTACTTGAGTCACTTTCATCGTGACGTTTTCTCTTTGTTTTAACACTGACTGAAGGGATTTTTAGACAAGAGGCATGTTTACCACTATGTAGCCTCGCCTATTCTTTAACCACTATGTCTAATAATTCATTTTTATATTTATATTTTAAATAAATAATTATATTAAATGAATATTCTATATTTATGAACTGGCAATATTCCATATAGCCCAGTGAAAGCAGGAGCTGTGGATTTGATTCACTACTCCACCAACAATCAGAAGTAACTAAGCACCAGTCTTTACACAATTTAAAATACACAGACACAATCCCACACTGAAACTAATGAAACTATTAATTACTATCCATTTCACACTGGATAGGCAAGATGTGAAACTGACATGCATGTCTATTTTACGCCATGCTTTAATATAAGGTTGAAATGTCTATAGCTGCAGCAGTCTGTGCTATCTGTAGTAAGGTATATTCCAGTTTAACATTTAGTATGACAATGATAGAGAATAAGGCAGCACGGTGGCACAGTGGTTAGCACTGTTGCCGCACAGCAAGAAGGTCCTGAGTTCAATTCCACCATCAGGCCGGGGTCTTTCTGTGTGGAGTTTGCATGTTCTCCC
>NW_005187466.1:2655810-2659823 GCF_000239375.1 Pundamilia nyererei | reverse complement strand
CCCCACTTACCAGCTTTCCTTGACAGGATTCATAGAGAGATGCTTTCCACCTTTTGTACTGTGCAATGTACAGAATCCATCCATCTAAATTTCTAAAACTATTATTTGGAAAAGAGAAGAAAGAAGGTGAATCCATGAGGGCAGAAGCAATTTTTCATGACTCAGTTACAACAATATAATAATTTGAGGTTCTGAACTCTAACAACCTCACAACCCTACCTAAGCTTTCCTGATTACTTCTACGCCAACCTGCCAAACATGCATCTTTTTTCAACCCTCCTTCTTTTTGACATCTCTTTCACTTTTCGGTCTGTGATGGATTTGCCCATTCAACAAACAACACCTTCTCCTGCACTGAGGGATCACCTGTCATCAGGGTTTCTCACTGAGTGTTTGTTTGGGTGTGCTTATACTGCCAGCATACTCAGCGTAAATAAGCTTGGAGGGGATTCAGAAGAAGTATTTTGTCGAACCCCCTGTGCTTGTGCTAACACAGCAGAATTATACCTTGGTAAGCACAGTTCAAAGAGCTCAGGTTGTTCACAGAGGGCAAATGAAGGCAGGCTCTTGTTGAGAAACAGCAATCAAAGAGACTAAATCAAAAACAGTGATCAACATATGTGAGCAGAAGCATTTCAGTAACTGCCGAATCCATTAATTAGTTATTTGAAAGATGCACGTATGAAAATGTATTAGCAAAAGTAATTATAACTGATAATGTTTAATTTATTAAGCATAAATGCTTACATATCCTCCTCAAATATTAATATTTGTGTCTTTTCTGCAGCAATTGCAAAACAGAATGAATAAAAAGTAATAAAGTATTAAAAGAAAATGTGGAGCTGAATATCATCTGTGGTTAGCGGATTATTGATGGAAAGTATGATTTCCTTTACGTCTTCTACAACAGCAAACACGACTTTACTCTGCTGAGTGCACTGGCCTTTGAAATGAAGTTTTCTTCCTGTTTTGCTGTTGGTGCAGTAGTTTACAGCATCATCATGACTTTTCTGCCTTTCAAACTTTTCTGCCTTCCCCTCTGCTTAATCTGTCAGGTGAATCTTGAAAAGCTTAAATGCAATTTTTTTGAAAATTAATCTGTATTTCACCAATTGCCCAAAAGGGAAATGTGACCATGGCTTCTTAGAAAACACTATACAAATGTAATATCATTTTCTCTCCATTGTTTTGTTTTGTTTTTTAATTTAAATAAAGAATATACCTGGGGGTCAACCATCCAAAGCAATGGACAATGCAGAATAGCAGTTAGGAAGAGAGTGTAGGGAGGGTGGAGTGGGTGGATTCAAGTGTCAGGGATGATTTGTGACAGAAGATGGCAACAAAAGTGAAAGTTTACAAGACATTATGCCATGATGTATGTTTGGAGACAATGGCACTGGCAAAAAGAGAAAAGGTGGGGCTAGACGTGTCAGAGTTGAAGATGCTAAGAGTTCTGCTGGGAGTGACCTGGGTGAACAGGATTAGGAATGATTACATCAGCTCAGGTTGAACAGTGTGGAGCCAAAGAGAGACAAGGCTGAGGACATGTGCATGTAGTGGACATACTGAGTAAAGGATGTTAAGATGAAGCTGCCAATCAGGAGGAAAAGAGGAGTGAGAGAAGATTCATGGAGTGAATGAATGGATAGTGTTGGTGTAACAAAAAAGGATGCAAGGGGTAGGATGAGATGGAGGCAGAGGATCAAATATGGTAACCCCTAGAGTGAGCAGCCAAAAGAAGAAAAAGAAGAGGGATATAAAAAATGACAGCTGGAACCAATGTACAGTACTGTGAGACAAATGCTGAGTGGATTACAGTGAATTGCTGGAGGGATTGGTGAGCACTAACCTTATGCTCCAGATAATTTACCACACTAAACCATCTGGGAAGTCATTCTCTGAAACTGAGAAAAAACAACATGTGCAATTTCAAAATACGTAATACAAACAATACTTGGCAGGTGATTGGATGAGCCATCTGTCTACCACAGTTCTCCTTCATCCAGACAGTCTAGGCTCATGGGACATAACAATCAGAAAAACAAAAGTAAAGTGCAGCCTGCGTTTTGATGTGCAGAGTCGGGGGTGTCAGACACTAGATTGAGTTTTTTGTTAGTTCATTATTCCTTTGGGCTTTTGTTAAGTGATTTGTGTTCAAGTTCTGTTGTTGGTTTTATATCTCTTGTAATTTAATATTATTATATTTTTCATTGGTGTCATTTATTACACTCTTCCAGCGGTCTCTGTTTGTATTTTGCTTATTGCTAGAAGTCATTCATTTGAAGTTATCCTTGGATTGCGGTTCTGTGTATCTAGGTTGGTCACTATTTATTTTTCTGTTTATTGAGTTGTTGTTATTCCCTCACATTTACAAGTCTTATCCTGTATTTTGTACAGGTTCTTTATGGCTTATTTTCTTGTCTTGTTATATGAGTCGTGGAATAACCTAAAAAAACCTGAATAATCACTCAGAGAACCCACACGCTTAACTTAAAAGCTTGTAAACAATGCAAACTATATAAACAGGGGTTGTATTAAGTCACTTTAAACAGGTTTATCAGCACTGACTCTCTAATCTGCGTTAATTTGATCCAGTATTCAATGTTGAGGAACTTTGGGCACTTTGATGATGGGTTGCTGGATCATCACACTTTGGCTCTACACTGCTGCTAACACATTCTGAATACATCTCACCACAGACTCTGCAAACTTCATAGAACTACACACAAGTGGATGTCAGACTCACCAATCACAGACTGTCCAGAAAGAGGAGCTCACTTCCAAAGTCATGCTCACCCAGACTGAAGCCTCCCCATTACAAAAGTAAGACCTGAATCTGTCAAGATGAGCTATGCTACAGAGAGAAAGTACAGCAGAAAAGGCTGTAACAAGCTGTTAAAGACAACAATCTGATCTTAAATGTCAATTAAACAAAGGAAGTTATTTTTGATTTCCAGAGAGAGAAAGAACGCAGCAGCAGAGCTGCTGAAAGATGTGTAGTTCCTAAGCACAGTGATCACTGAAAACATTGACGAGGCTACATTGCAATCTATGTTTGCTAATAAGGCAGAGGAGCACAGTAAGATGTAACAAGATTCTCAGGAACATACATGTGCATGCCAACTACAGCCTTCTGCTTCGATCACTCATCAGCTCTGCTGGAGATGATTTGTTTTGTGTTTAGTGAGGGACTAAACCAACAATTAATCACCACATGAATTTTATTTAGATCAGTGATTTCCAACTGAGCACACCCCATGGGACTGCAGTTGCCAATGGGGTAGACAGAAAATAGCTGACTTATTTTGAATGAACAAAGATTGCGGCCTACTTTTTCTTTATGCCCAATTTCAGATATGCCTCCCACATATTTATGTTTAAAATAAAAATAAGGGAACGGTAGGGTTACTCCCGTTCAGTTACAACTTAGCTTACTTAGTTCACTGTACCTTAGTCAAGGGAAATAATTATCACTACACTAACGCCAAGTGTATCTGCGAATTTAGACACTACCGTATTTTCCGCACTATAAGGCACACTTAAAATACTTTAATTTTCTCAAAAATCGACAGTGCGCCTTATAATCCGGTGAGTGTTATGTATGAATTCTAGTTGTGTTTACTGACCTTGAACCAATTTTATGTGGTACACAGCGCGCAGAAATCTGTCAAAAAATGTTTTAGTACAACTTTGGTAAGCTATGAAGCCGCACTGCTTGATGGATTGTCAGAGCATTACAGCTACCGTAGTCAGGAGAATCGCAGAGTAATCTGGGTCCAAAACTCCGCTTCAGGGCCCAAAGTCAAACGAACCCTGCGGCATCACTGAGAGTTTAAAGCTGTCTTTCATATTTAATAATAATTGATCAGTGTTGCTGCTTTACCAGCTGTAACAATTAAGTTTAACATCCTTGCATCCATGAAAACAGAATTTATTAAATTTAACGGAGTTTGAAGTTAGCAGGAAGTTAGCTTGCTAGTTTCCACCTAAACATGATATAGCATGTTCTGACT
>NW_005187466.1:2653740-2655302 GCF_000239375.1 Pundamilia nyererei | reverse complement strand
AGAGAATTCAACATTAATGAATTAATGGTACGGAAGTGGAGGAAGTAAGAAGAATGAGTTGAGTAAAGTTTGACTGATCTGACTGTTTTGTTCAGCTTAATGCGCCTTATGTATGAAAACAGACCCGTTCATTGACAATGCACCTTATAATCCGGTGCACTTTATGGTCTGAAAAATACAGTATTCAAAAACAAGGAGAAAAGTAGAAAAGTATAGTAGAATGTCTGAGGGCAGACTTTCTGCCATCAAACATTTGACGGATAGGGTGGGTCAGAATCATTGGATTGTCAAAAAGCTAGCTGATGGGGCCTTTATTGTCAAAGTAACAGAAATGTAATACCTTCATAACTATTTTTATCATTTTAAGAGTAACATGAACACTAAGTTGACTATCAAAAGTAAGTAAAAATCAAATCATTCTTTTTCTTTTTGATGAAGCTTGATGGTTATTGATGTTATGGGGAAGAAATATTCAGATAAAGATTTGAAAAATGTAACATCACAGCGCCTTCCAGTGTAGCTTCTGTAATTGAAGTGTATTCACAGTGGAAAGGTGGCAAAAGTCTGAAATTGCGTTTGGCTGATGGAATAGCTCCACCTGTCAATGATGCAAGAGCCCTTTGACCCAGCTTTTAACCCATGACCTCTCTTAGATGTGTAGTAATTAGTTTGCATGATCACCTTGGGCTGCTTTAGTCTAACTGGTTCTGTGAGAGATGCCTCTCGAGTTCAGGGGGTCAGCAGTAATAAATGACAGATTTTATCTGAATTAAACTGCAGTGCTTATGTCGTCAAAGGTGGACTCATGCTAAATTTATACTTCTGCAGTTTCAAAGTGTCTTTGTGTATTAGTGTTGCTGTCATCATAAAGGTATTTTTAGTATTATGTGTTTCTTTCTTCCCGATTTGGAAATGTGTGAGCAAATCAGAACCAATAATAGAGCTGTTTGAAGAAGTATTAAAAGAGGAGTTTTGCCATTGTCAATATTAGCTTGTTTTGTATAATGTTACAAAAATGGCAAAATGACTTTGGGGATTCAGTGAAACACCGTGAGTGCATCCTAATGATTATATTCAAGAGTCTAAAGTGCAGCTGTAAATGTCAACAAAGCATACTGCCTGTAGTGTTATTGTGCATTATTGTCCCCTGTGCACGGCTTTCATAACAGCGGAAAAGCATAAAAATTGTGTCCTTTTTATGCAGAGCTCACTTCAGAGGAGCTTGTGTTGAGTCTACAAAACCACCAAGTTAACTTTATCGAAGTTGTATCCCATTTAATGAAGCTAAATATGAAGCTGCTAATTATGAGATATTAGGTGTTTACAAAGAAGGTGGCAGTGTTGCCTCTTCACGCTTTTATGACCGCTACGCCTTACTATTATAGCAATCACCCACACTTATGTAAGCACCAGGAACCTAATGATGTTGTACACACAACTCTAAGTCCACTAGCAACAAGCATGCTTGCTGCTTTGTTCTGAAATGACGCATTTCAGCGGTTTATTGTGGATCCAAATACCTCGTCTGTTGTATTTGAGAGGTTCTTTACAGCCATTTGCAG
>NW_005187466.1:2645165-2653486 GCF_000239375.1 Pundamilia nyererei | reverse complement strand
AGAGATTTGTATAATAGCTGAATTTAGCAGATGGATTTTACATATCAACCATAATTCTCCAAATACAACAGCACAGATCAGCCAGGTGGTTTTAATATGAAATTACACTTAAGGTCATAATTTCTTACCCATGTGGCATTAAATATATTTTTCTATATTTACTTTATTAAGTTTTTAGAATGCTGACAATTTTTCTCGAAATATTCATGGACATTTTCACTGCATGTATATTGCATCTGCTTTTGTTACGGCTCTTAAAACAGTTTCAGTGCATTCTACTAACACAGCTACCATTTTGCTTTATTGTTGTTTATTGTATACATACATATATTCCCTGAATCCTCCCTTCCTTACGTTGCAATAGGCCTAGACTGCTGAGGGCTTTCGATGATGCATTTCTTCACTCACTATGCATTTATAATTAATATATGTTTTCTTTGTATTAAGAGGCAACCACTGTTGTCATTTGATATGTATATACACTGAATTAAAAATTGTACGCCACTCTGCGGTTGTTATTAATCTGTGACTTTCTTCCACAGTGCATCTTTTCTTTAATCCCATCATCCTCCCCTGACCACCAGCCGGTCACAGCAGATCGCTGTCCCTCCCTGATCCTGGTTCTGCCAGAGGTTTCTTCCTGTTAAAATGAAGTTTTTCCTTCCCATTACTGCCAAACATTTTGAGGGGACGATTGATGTGATTTGCCACTATATAACTAAAAATGAATTGACTTATGTTGCCTATAAATTATCTATATGCCATGTTCCATAGATTTTAAACTAGAAGTCTTAAGCATATTTTGTATGAGTTCGCTGAGAAGCAGGCAGACATCACAAGTCATTGGCAACCAGTGGTTATTAGCTAATTCACTACTTTTACATTTAAAAGTAGTTTTTTACATTTTTTAAATTGAAGGATTTGCATAATACAGGGTTAAAGTTCATATTTTTCCTCTGAGTCAATTTTGTTCATTGAAATCTTGTTTATTTTAATGTCATGTTGGGAGAACCAGCATACATAATTCAATGAAATCTATTGGCTGAGTTCTTAAAACTGATGCATTGATCTAAAGAATTCTTGTGTATTGCTTAGTGATCATTGTTTCAAGATGCAGTGGTGAATGTAATGGTCCACACTGGATTTCTCTCTGGAACCAATGTTTGTAAAGCTGGGAGGGAAATCCCCCCATCCACTTTATACAGTAGACTACATTACACCTCTGGTTTAATGTCCTTGTTCTCAGAAGCTCTCCATACAGATCAACAGAAAGAGAAAAGAATGCAGGAAAAACAAGTCGACAAGACAGGGGCAGATGTTCCAGTGCAACACTTGTATTTGACAAAAACAGCAATAATGAGCATCAGTGTAAACAACAGGAGAGATAGCGATAGAGGCGAGTGAAAGTTGCTCACAAGGGAAACTCAATGACTGAATAAACAGGAGGTTTAACAGCTGGGCGATGATGTGGATGGGTGTGTGCATATGTACTTACGTATCAGATCATATGTCTAGTTCACTTTTGGTTTAACTATCCATTGCTAGATGCCTATAGTTTTCATTTTACATATTTGAGTCTTACTTAATATTACTGTATACAAAACCGGTTTATTATACAAATCTAATTTTAAAAAATAAAGGTAAAATCTTAAAGAACCATGTTTTGGGTAGTTTATAATTCTCTCTTTTTTATATAAATGCAAGCCTTTAACTCTCAATGGTAGGTGGTGATGTGTGGGCATTGCGGAATATTTTTCATACTTTGCAGGAGCAAAGATCGTTATCGTTCATCTGATGCGAATAGAGCAGCAATCTTTGCATTAATTTGTATAAAATTGTTTTTCTGTTTGTCTTATCACTCATTCACCCAGAGGTCATTGCAAGTATTTTTAGGAGTTGGCGTCATAATTACTGCCTGACAATGAAAGACTGTTGTGCAGATCATAAACGGCCTTGGAGCCCAGCTCATTCAGTTTTGCAAACTTATTGTGCTGCTCACCTGCTCAAGGAAAGTTTTAATACTTATTTTCTGACTCTCCTGTATTGAATCGTGACTTCTTTTCCCTTCGGGATGTTAGAGGTAAGCTTACTGAAGTTAAGTTGAAGCAAAAGCTAGTACAGGCAGGGGATAAATTGCATTTGGCAGGTGAGAGAACCCTAAGACCCTAAGGTGTAGCATTGCAGTCTAAGGGGGGAAACACTAAATAAGTCACATAACAATTTGTATTAGATTTTAATTTTTCTACATGTTGTGATCAGCTGACTTTTGCTGCTGGTGTTCATTGCGCTTTGCAGATTTATTCAATTTAATTCAATACGATATAAGCAGATATTTTAGGTATTATCATGGCTGACTTCCAACCCATAGATAATAAAACCTTTTGATGAGTAAATCTAAGCAGCATTGTCATGTTAAATACATAGATTACATTAAAGAGACATTAATGTAACACTGCTCATGTATTTCACAACCTGCTCTGCACTAGTTCCACATACTGTAAACTTCACCACAATGCTAAAAACTAACCACTACACAGGACTAACATCACTGTGGCTGACAGAGTTGGACCTAAATGCAAGACTCACAAGAAACATGAGGGATAAACTAAACAAAGCACAAAATTATGTGAATCCAAAAAAAACAAGTACACACAAACCTAGAAATCAACAGGAAAAACATACTGCAAGGGAGAACGTGACAACGACTCAGGTAATATATACAAACATGGGATAATGAGAGGATAGGAAACAGGTGGGAACACAGCTGTAGCTAAAATAATGACTAGTGAGGAAGTAAAATTAGACTAAGATTAAAGGGAAGAACAGACACCAAAATAAAACAGGAAATGATGGACACTGAGACCCGGACTAAGAAACACAAGCTTGTTGGAGACAGAACCCTAGGCATGGAGACCAGAGAGAAGGAACATAGTAGAAATACACGAGGGGGTTAACAGTCTCTCATAAATAATACACAAATAATTGTACCGTAAACAGAAAAACCCAACATCAGCGAACAGAAAGCGAGTAGAAAACCATGAAACCAGAACCAGAGAATACATTTTTGGTGTATTTTAACAGATAGCTACTGTAGTGCAATTATAAGACACACACACTGTGTGACTGATATATAACGTCTTTTGCCTCATGTGTTGATGTCCCACTTCCACATGATCCTACTGTTATCACTCGCTCTGCATGCCAAACAAACTGCAATGGAGTGAACACAGAGAAACTTGGCTTTATCACATGCATTGTATACAGTATCTTATATTAAACATGGTACAGGCAGGTTATAAAGACAACATATTGCTTTTACTTTAAACTTTCAGTACCAGAATTTCATCAGCCATTTTCACAATGTGTCATTAGCCCCTTTCAAACATGGACTCCTTGTCCTTAATCCAATAGCATCTAAACGTGCTGGTTTATTTTATGAAAGTGCCCCCTGGTCACTTTTACAAATAGCCCACGGTGCAAAATGACAAAATCTTCCTGACAGTTACGTTTATATATTGGTTTCAATGCTTTCTTACATTTTAAGTTTTTCAGCTCACAAAGAAATATAAGATTGCTTTGGACAATTCCCAAAGTATTATCATGAGGACAAAAAAGAAACATTTGTGACGCCGTCTTTTTCAGTCTTTACTTACACACAACATTGTCATGCAGGTATTTATGTACCAGGCAAACATCAGTTACTTTATTCATTATTCAAAATATATTATCCCTGACAGAGACTGGATCGATCAGGATCTGCCAGCAAATGCACTGCACTTCAGACGTGAGCTTTTAAACTGCCTTTTAATAACTGCCTAACAGGTTATCTTTTTTTTAAAAAGGCTGATTTGTGTATTTCTTCCTATTACTGCATAAAATTTAGTAAGTGACTTTGCTCTGTGTAAATACAGCTGCAAACTGCTGTGGGACTGAAAGGAAGAAGCAATGAGAGAGATTGACTTTTAAGTGACCTTTAAGTGACCTAATGACAGAATAGCATCACTTTAACAAAGCCCTTGTCATGTAATAGCAAGCAAAAAGATTGCTAATGGCTCTGATCCATTTAGGTGTCCCAAGTAATCCATATCAGCCAGTTGGTGCAATACCAAAGTCCCAGAGTCCACTATAACACTGAAATTAATTACAGCCTTGCAGCCATCATTAACATTATTAATTACACCTGTGCTTCTCTCACTGCCACACTTAAAATGGAAAAAGAGTCTTGCCAAATTACAGCAATCTATTTGCTTTTTTTATGCTTGAGAATTAACAGAAAATAAAAACTTGTACCTGAAAGTGTTCTGTACAACATTTCTTTATTGTCTTTTTCTGGGGGTTTTTATAGTTTATTTGATTTTCATCTGAATTTCGAAGAATCCACCAGACGCAAAACAATTTCCGTTAAACTACACAGAACTGCATCTTTGTGTTCTGTTTAGACATTTTGTTTACATCCACCAATCTGAAAATTTAATTAAGACATATTCTATCAATGTTTACTGCAGCTCAGGTATTTAACAGATGGCACAGTTCTTCAGATTTTTTTTTGAATCAGTGTAAATAGAAAAAATGTCAAGGCAGAGACTGCATTTTCACTTAAATATACAGAGCAGCTGCTATGTCACTCTTAGCTGGCCTCTAGTGATTATTAATAAGGTATTAAGCTTTAATTCCTTTAGGGAAAGGGACCTGTGGCCTTGCAGTTATAGTTGATGTGCCCACATTCCAACCTACTGTACAGTTACTCAAACCTCCAGGGATAAAAGGTAAAGTTCACTTTAAGGGCAGGGACCTCCAGCTCTTCTTTGTCTTATAGAGCTGTCATGGCTCATTCTCTCTGTGTGAGCTTCTTTCTTTTAATCTTCTCCTTCAATGTTCATCAACTATCTTCTTTCCTTTGATTGGGTGTCTTAACTTTCACTCTCTTTTCCAATTCTTTTGCACGCTTCTATCTCATATATGATATATATGGTCTAAAAGTGTTTGAATTATTTGTTTTCTATAATTAACCTGCAACAATCTTGAGACATTAGACTGCCTGTGGTTCCTAAAGCCATTCTGATTTTCAGTGCGTGATAAAGTGAACTCAGATTAAAACAGCCTGATTTTGACATCAGACAACAGAAAGCCTTATTAACGTCATACCAAGGATTAATAATATAACAGAATCAAATGGCATCTCATTATGCAGAAGAACCATGTTCCAATTACTACAGTAGAGTGATTCTACAAAGCCACACTTTAATTAAACTGATTTATGGTGACAGGAAGAAATAACAGGAAATCATTAATAATTATGGAGTTTGTGAGATGTTGCAAAAATAGATTCAAGGATAAAGATGAGTGGCTTTTTAGCATCTCTTCTCTGTAGGTAGTTAATAGTACAGATAATGCTTCAAAAGCAAACTTCTTAGAAATCTTTCTACATATCTGTTTAGTGCAAGATTAACCATACAAAACAACTTTCTTTGTGAAAATACAAACATAAAAAGAATCTCTCTCCATGACCGCCATCAGCCTGTTTAAAGCGGAAACTTTGCACTCTACTGTATGTCCCGAGGCCAGACTTCATATAGGAATAATGCCTCATGCAGGCAAATACCGCACGCAATGTTTACCACATGAGCGCACACAGAACAGCATGAAGAAGTTCATGCACAGAAATACAAAAAAATTGTGTGGTGAGCAAAACAAAGCGTGCGTGTACTGTCTTGCAAAAATGACAGTAACGAGTCATAATATGATATAATTACAGATTAAAACCTTGAGATCTTGATAAATTGTTATGCACACATTCAAACAATATATCTTGTAACTGTAGGCGGAAAGAGTGAGCAGGTGTTAAATAGATGTGATTTTTTGAGGATCAAGTTTGCATAAAATTTACATCACTAATGTAAGCAGAGCTAATGCTACATTTGATATTTTCTAAAATGATGCAATTTAAAATAATTTGAAAAATTAATCTGTTGTTGAATAAAAGATGACATGATGCAAATCCCCTTCAACACTGGTTTTAACCCAACCATCTCCTTCAAGCTCATTTTGCTTTTACGAGTCCTTGGATTTGTATTGTAAATGTCCTTTCTTTTTGGCTAGAAATATTTATCCAAGTTATTATAAAGTTTGTTTTTAAGAACTTAAGAATTATGTGTATTTCCTCTTTGAGGAATCTCAATTTGATGTTGCTTTCTTTGCTACAAGTCCAGGAGCATTATGCCAAAAATATTTTTCCAAAGGCAAAAAATTTTTTTTCCCAACTCTTTTTTCCCCAGCACTTACAACTTCTTGTGGTCATGCAATCAGTGTATTCTTACAAAAACATAGCACAGACATTGTATACAGATGACACATATACCAAGACACAATGTTGTTTCCTAGTAATGGAGGGCAAGCAATTTGCATTCACAGCCACTGGGGTATATGAATACATCAGTGCTTTGCAGAATCTGAGAATTCAACATTAAAAGGATTTAAAGTACCCTTAACATTTTTACCCTATAAAAGATACAGATTAACACCTGTATATTATAAATAACTGCTATTTTCTATTACTGGGATCTTGCTTTAGAGACCTTTTTTTAAAAATTCAAGTATAGCTGTAAGCAGGCCCTGAGAAATCTGGCTCTGTCACCTACTGGCCACAAGTCTTCTTTCTTTCTTTCTTTCTTTCTTTCTTTCTTTCTTTCTTTCTTTCTTTCTTTCTTTCTTTCTTTCTTTCTTTCTTTCTTTCTTTCTTTCCACATGTGCATCACAGATTTTCAGTTACTCAGTGTATTGCAGAAGCTCACTAACCCATCAGTGACCCTCTATTTCTGAGCCCAGTCACTCACATTGACCTTTTCAGTTCGTCAAAGCTCTGCCATCTCCATCGCTCCTCAGCTTCCTTCTCTTCCTCTTCCTTTTGTGGGCACATTCATGGCTGGAGTGGCACTCGAAACCCTGCGTTTGAGGAGGAATATTTTATAGCATGGAGATTTTGAAAAGCCAACAAACCAGTTTCACTTTCTATTCTCTTCTTCATAGAAAGGTCATACAGAGATCCTAATTTAAAAATATATATATCTTAAGTATTTACTTAAAATAAGAGGGAAAATAAATCCCAGTTGCTTGATACTGGTTCACTAGAAATAAATAAATAAATGAATATATGAGTTTTGAAATTTGACTGATATCTTTTCTACTAATGTCTTTCTTTGAAGTCCAGTATTCAGGCTTGAAATGTGAATCCATTTATCTGCCTCCATTAAGAGACTAAAAGAGGTTACATAATTTGTGTAATTATATCATTAGGGTAGAGTCAAGATGTGAACCTGCAATTGTACAATACACAGTTTTTCCTGTTTGCTGCATCTTTCCCATATGCAGATATCCACAAAAAGATATAGCAGACATTGCATGAAATGTTGAAGGACAAATGGCGAAAAAGGAGCATAGCGTAAATGCAAAGTGTCTCGTGGGGAATACAGATACACTGAAATGTGCATACATAATGAATTACTGTTGAATTCACAAGAGAGTTGGCAAGACTCTGTAGGGTTGATTGCTGTAAATGACCTGAGAATGAAAAGCATTAAATTAGATTTGCACCATCTAAAGGCAAGGGAATTGAATGAGTAAGTAGGCGGGTTTGGTTAAATGATGAAATTCCAACTACCAAATATCTCGTCCTGCTATTTTTTGTTCCATGTTATTTTCTTTCTTCCCTCTGAATCCTCTGTTTTCATCTATATTTCTTAAAGGTCTTGTATTGCATTTAGTCATGTTTTCATGCATCTTGCCCTCAGTTCCACAGATCTCTTCATCCATCAATCACATGTGCATATTACACAACATACCAACATATACTTTTTGTGCACTCAGCACAGTTCAGAGAGAGTGAATGAAGCGAATTCAGCTGAGAAATATGCACACTTCTATTTACATCAGATTACACCGAAGGGAGCACAGCTAGAATTTTCCATCCACCTCATAGTGGTTGTAACAATTATTAGGAAAATTTCCAATGCACAAAATAGCTTAAATCAATTTTTATACTGACGTTAAGTTTTGAGTGCTTAACAAGCACTAAGCATGAATTGATCCAGAAAACAGTAAGACAGATCAATCAAGAAATTGAACTGTGATCAATATTGGCATGACTTGTGTCACGGCTGCACAGCAGTCGTGTGGTGAATTGAGAAAAGGATCCAAGATGCAGGCACTGACTGGGGTGCGAGTGAATGTTTATTTGCAGAGGTGATAAGGTGACAAAAACAGGAGGAGCAGAGCGGGGAGCAAACCAACCTAAACTGGGGAAAACTAAAGAACTCAACTTAAAC
>NW_005187466.1:2640096-2644793 GCF_000239375.1 Pundamilia nyererei | reverse complement strand
CAGACAGAGGGAACACAGAGAAGTGGGAGCAGGCAGGCAAAGAACAGAAACCTAACAAATGGCAAAATCACAACAGAATACACACTCGGAATGAACAAAAGCATAAGGAAACACAAAACGCTGAGTCCTCAGACTCAGGACCATGACAACTTGTACCATCTCAAATGTTTTATTGGCCACATGACTTCTTATATGTGAAAGAGGTTGCATCTAAATAGAAAGCCCCAGAAAGTTATTGACCTACTCTGCGGCTCGTCTCAGCTCTTGTAAGCTGTAGCTTGTGTTTAAGCTCATTGATTTTGTTTATTAGCTCACAACATCCCTCTAGCCATTTTCATAATATCATTTATAACCACACTCAGCAAACAAAAATGTTTTCAGCGAAAAAGGGGGTTTAAGAGCCAAATGTCCTTTTTACCTGCCCAGCTCCAAGTGCCAGGCAGACAAAACTAGCAATTAGCTGGTACACAACTGGTTTATGATGTGTTCATTTGGCATTGATTGTTCTTCGTGCATAGTAATATATATATATATATATATATGTATGTATGTGTGTGTGTGTGTGTGTGTGTGTGTGTGTGTGTGTGTTTCTAGATTTATGGCTGAAGGACATGTGCCAGCCGTAAGACTTGAGCATTTGTCCTGTCAGGTGGAGGTCATATCGTTAATATTTCTCAGTGAAGGAGAGCATCTGTCATCTGCTGTGCAAGCTGCCTGACATTACACCTGCCTAAAGCAAAAACCAAACAGAACACAATGAAAAAAAAATCATAAATATGAGCTGGCTTTGTGAGAGGGCTGGATTGTGCTCAGACCATTAAAAGTTACTTTAATGGTCTGGGCTTGGTGAAATGCTCATTTGTGACATTTGTAAGCACGTGTGCTTCTGTTCATAATAAGCACAGCCTAGCCAGGTAACCATGTTCTGTTGGCAAGCACAGAGTTGGTTACCATGTTCTACCTGTACAAACCAGAGAAAGTGAGCAGCAGGTACAGATGGCCAGTGGGAGTACATGGCACCATGCTGGAGACACACAAATGCATGCAAACAAACCATAGGGCCAAATTCAGATATTAAGCTCCTCTCAGCCTTTTTTGTTTTTTCAGATTAATCCTCAAATTTCAGCTCTATAATTACATTATGCACATGAATACATGGAAATAGAGGTGTTAAGTAAATTATTTTATTCTCATGATGCAGAGTGTGCCTCCCTTTATCCTCTGTTGAGCACGATCAGTTTTGTGGTGTAAGACAGCAAATCTGCATATTAATAAAGACAATAAAACGTGAATCAGGCACACAACTTAAAGTCTGTCATTAACTTTGCATGGATGTTAAAGGATAATCTGAATGATCCCCATTTTAGAAAACGCTTTACCAAACATGCTGTCGCTGCACACCTCCATCTTTCATCTCACACAAGTCAAATGAATTTTTAAGGAATACTCAAAGGCAATTTCAAGCCATGTGCACCGTGCCAAGAAATCATGCAAATGGGCAGAGCTGTATTGTATTCGGGGGGGGGCAGACAAGTGTGGAAACCGATGATGGGTGGAAATACACAGAGCAATTAGATGATGTTAGAAACGTGTCAGGATGTTGCCATTTCAGGTATCATCAAAGCCAATTCAGACATAATATTATTCTGTATGTGACTGGCAGCAAAATTTCAGTGTGATGGTTTATAATTCAACAAGGACGATGAACCCAGTACAGTAACAACATCTCCTCTTTTTTTTTTCCAGCATTCCATCAATGATCATTTTTTAAACCAGTCCATTTTGAGTCCAGTAGTTATAACATTAGCATTAAACAACCATGCAGTATATATAATCTATATAATCTAACTGGGAACTCACCTGACATCCAAACCCTCATTATAGATTCTTATTCATTTACTCAAATGATTAAAGTCATTAGTCTGTAAAGCATGCACTCTTTCCAGGTGTCATAACCCTGATACGAGAGGCCCTGAGTTTCTTTGCTGTTTTAGCGTTCTCTTGAGATGGAACCCAAGGATTTAATACACAATTACTGCAGCAATTTAACATCACATTTCATATTGCTACTATCTTTACAAAAGGTGAAGTTGTGCTAGTGTAGAGCAGACAAATAGCTTCTGAGTACTATATACTGTTCGTCAAAATCTCTAATCTGAAAGACAAACTGTTCATTTGTGACTAAATCCTGAGCTTATAGGAGGCAAATCCTCAGTCATTTAATGTGAGAGTCAAAACTGAATGCAGCATTGTGAAGACTAAATGATAATTATTGCAATTATTAATTTAAAATTGTTTTCTCTTGGGCCCATTAAAGAGTTTAATCAAAGCATGTCCTGATAAATTCCCTGAACACATTTCTCAGGGGTGACATCCTGTGAACTAATTTGACATTTGTGAGCTTGCCATTTGATTCTGTTGCATTATTTAACCTTGATAAGATGTAATGAGGTCTCCTGTTGTCTAATAAGAGGATCAGGCTCCTTTAATCTGTTTCAATTTGATCCCTCAATGAGAATCTGAAACACATTAGACAGCACACAATATGGCCACTATCAGGTAGGAAATGTTTATTAACCTGTGGACAGCAGGACATGAACCCTTACATGCAGATAAGTGAGCAGTTAGTTACCCTCTGTTACCCTGTGGGGACATTTTGCTGGCATTTTTGGATCTGTTTGTATCTTTAGATGGACAGATCGCTGTATGTTTGTTTTGAGGGATCACCTCATGAGGCTGGACTCCTCCCGGATGACACTGTCTGTATATAAGGTGTCAGTGATTGCTTTGATGGGTGTGTGATTTACCAGATGTCAACCCAGTGCACCTATGGGATATATTTGACCAGTGTGTTAAGACAACACTCTCCACAATGTGGAGTGAAGAAATAGCTTTTCACCCACTTGTGTTTATAATATATATTAATTTAAGTATGGCAGTCTATACTGTGTCTACTTTCAAATGTATTGAAATTTGTTCATAATATTCTGTCACTTCTGTGTCCAATATTTGTTTACTAGCTCTGTCTGGCGACAGTTTTGTACTCTGACCTTTAACAACGTGGTTTTTTTTTTTATAGTGGAGCAGGCTGTCTCACAATTATGACCAGAATACCAAATAGTAGATTTATAGTTGTCTGTGCTTCTGTTAAAAAAAAATCACTTCATCTAAATTTGAAATAAAATTTTAGCTAACATCCTGTGTCACATCAGTGCTGGTAAGTGCATGTCCTATCTCATTTATCCTGTCCTTCACATTTCCCACTCTCCTTTTCTGTCAGTCTGTCTGTTTATAACACTGTCAATTTGCATGTGAAGGTGCAGCATAATATCTATATTTATATCAGTCACAAGCTGTTTTACCTCAAGACACAAACCTCTTCTTTGTTGTTGACTAGATAACTATTTCAATGGAATAAAAGTATCCATTCATCCTAAAAGCAGGAAAAACAGCTCTTAAAAGGGTACACAATTGTAATTTCTTTTCACATTTATTACAAGTCATAGCAAGAAGTGACACTGATGTGGTGCATTGTCAAAACATGAAATGCATTTTACCTCATTCAGTACTGAATTATCTTCTGATAGTAATGGTCAAGGAAAGTCCAGTGTTTTTACTGACTTTCTTTTCCCTTTCTGATGTTCAAACTGACAAACTGACTACAAGCATTAAATCCAAAGAAAATTCAATTGGGAAATATTGCAATGATTACTTTTATTTTACAGCAATTCAACAAAAACACTCTTAGTATTATATTTATAAATGGAAAATATGCTTTAAATATGCCTGTGCAGGTCATTCTGTGTAAACAGAATCTACAAACAAAACATAATTATACTGGAACAAAAGCATATTCAGAGGGCTGGTAATAGCGCCATCACATTAGAGTAAAAATAGTTTAACAACCTCCTTATGACTTGGGAAAATCAGTGGTTGCACAGGGATTCCAATGGATTTTTTCACATTGCTAGTAATTGTGGTGACTAGTCGCTCAGAGGTTGGTCCTGCAAAACCCTCAACATCCGGGCAACAACTTTCCATTTCAAGGTGATTGCACATGTTGACTGGTGGGAGAGCACAACTCAAACTGACTGCAATCACTCCCAAACAGCTTGTTGTCTAATTTATAAACACAGCTTGCCAACACATTTTGAATCAGTCTACACCGATGACTGTAACTCATCAATGCATCTCTTTACAGACTCAACTGGCTATTTGCTTGTATAAAAGTAAGGTTTACAAGCACCTTTATGATTTTGGAGTTAAAGTGTCATTCTGCTGCAACTATTTTACTAGTGGAGGACTATCTAAGTAGTTAATCTGAATTTCTATCTGTGTAGAAAGTGACAGATTTGTGACTTTCTTCAACGTCTCACACTTAATCACTTTATTATCACACACAGAATGGATGTAAAAACTGAGTTGACACCATCTAATTCAGTGATAGCAGACTAACGACAGACTGATAGCAGACTCACGACCAGTGTTGGTCAAGTTACTTGAAAAAAGTAATCAGTAACTAATTACTGATTACTTCCCAAAAAAATTAATCCCGTTACTTTACTGATTACTTATTTTCAAAAGTAATTAATTACTTAGTTACTTAGTTGCTTAGTTACTTTTTAAAAACACGATTTACAACCTGAATAGGTGATAAAGCGATAGATCTTTCAGCCCAATTCTACTTTTTCTGCATA
>NW_005187466.1:2629719-2632920 GCF_000239375.1 Pundamilia nyererei | reverse complement strand
AAAGTGACCGCGGGGGCTGTTATGATTATCATTTGAAGGTTTTTAAGGCTATTTAAAACCTTCAGGTGGGTTTAAACTGTTTATAGCAATAACTAAAATTCCACATTGGGTTTTCATTTTGGTTAAGTGAGTATTCATAACAACTGGATCCAAATTTAATTGGAATCAAGTTGACCTTTGTTTTATTACATGCCTGCTAGTGTATGTATTGCTTATTTGATTTTTTTCTCTCCAGTTCCATTGTTAGTTTTGTAGATAGATGTTGCATAAAAATGTCTGGTGGCCCATGGAAAAGATAAAAGTTACACAGCTGGTTAACTGGGGGTGATACTCATGGGTTGTGGTCTGGTCTCTGCTGATGCACCAGTTAGAATAGAACAGAGCTGCCCTTTATTGTCATTGTACATGTACAACAAAATTATGGTTGGTTATCTCTAACCATAAAGTATAAAGCAGCTAATCTCCTGGTGTCATTTGTTACAGTAAAGACTGTTGCTTTGTATATTCAGTGTATTTGTGTTCAGCTTGCATTTGATTGCCTTGGCTTGCTATTTTGGACCCCTGCCTTAGTCCCTAGTTCACCTGCATTCTCATTCCCATTAGGTTTGGAGATTTGCTCAATCTTGTCTAAAAGTTACCTAGACTCTCAAACCCCCTGGACCAATGGATTCCTTGTACTTCTATTATTCTGGCCTATGAAAATATTTTAATTGCTGTCTGCTCTCTGTTGATTTCACTGTACTCTCTTATTCGTATCTTAAATACAGAACAGGATTAACAGCAGAGTGCAAACCATAATAAATGCAAATGTATTTTGGGATTTGATGCCAAATTGATGTTTTGCTTCACAGCGGATGCCGTCAGAAGCGGATATCGTAGTAGTTAAGTTAATAAGAACATAATGTCGAGGCTGATTCACACATCTCTCAGGCAGCATAGCCTGCAGCACTGTGCTTGGTATCCTATATATACGTAAATCTTCAGTGATGTGTTTTTCCTGTTGTTGTAGAGAGTTTAAGGATGAACTGTGACTTCGGTTACCTCCCAAGACAGAAATTACAGAAAAAAAACAAGAAAAACACCATAATAATCAGACATTAAAGGGAATGCTTAAAGAGAACAAATACAGTGTTTTCACCTGAGGGATGTATTTGTCTTATTTTATTGTGAATTACATTTGTTTGGAATAGTGCATAACCCAACATTCTGCTTTTATGTAATTCCAAAATGGTTTTTTATAGCTTCAGGCTTAACAAAGGGTTTGAATACAGAACATTAGTGACAGAGTTCTGTGTTGGTTACAATCGCAGAGATTGAACAAGGAAAAGTCAAAATGATTGCAGACACAAGCTGTGGGTGCTTTGTTGTACCTTATTATACCACATAATCTGAACTGCTCAATAAGATAAAGGGAACACTTGGTAATCACAGTATAATATAGTCAGTTAAACTTCAGGAATATGAATCTGTCAAGTTAAGAAGCATAAACCATTTTATTTCACTTTGTAAGTGACAACATGTTTAGTGGAAAGGCAACAACGAGACTATCTGGCCACAGTTCATTGCTTTCTCCTTAAACCCTCCGTCTGATTTTCTCTCTGATTTTTCTGGTGTCCTTGTCACCAGTGGCATGACGTGAAACCTGCAGACCAATCTGATTGCACAGGTAGTCCAGCTCCACCAGGAAGTCACATCCATCTGTGCCATTACAAGACAGTTTGCTGTGGCTCAACGCAGTTTCAACAGTGTGGCAGAGATGGACCACACGAGAAGAGCTTGACAGGGGGAGAGAAGAAAATCAATCCAGCAGAAGGCCTAGCATCTGCTTCTTTGGAGAAATAGGTAAGACACTGACAGAGTCCTACAGTATGACTTGCAGCACGCTTCTCATGTGTAATTAAACATTTGTTTAACTGTAATAAATGTCTCAGTGAACCACATCAACAACTATTTGCATTTCTGTTTTTGCTTTTCTCTTGAAATAAAGGTTAGGGTTATGTTTTGAAGCTGGGGTTGGAGCTGTAAACAGTGATGAATTAGACTTCTGGGGGTTAAGAGGCATATCCTGAACAATTAAGCAGGAGTGTGTAAAATGTATTTAGGCTATATATTTACATAAACAGATTGTTCATGATTTAAGACTTTCTGTTTCATGCACTCGGTTACAGTGATTGTGTGGTTTAGAGATATGGCAGGATTTAAAATTACGGTAATTTTTTAAAACTTGAGTTCTTCCAGGGCCATAAAAACTGAGATACAACCAAGGCTTAATGAGGACATGATAGTGATATAAAGCAAGTTGCGCTGCAGCCAGGTGTTCCTTCCAGCTCTAAACAGTAATGTCACCCTACAGTTACAGTTACACATTCAACACATTGTTTTTTCCTTGTCATTCCAGATGTCAGTACAGATACTCAACAAGTATCAGCAAGCACAAAAACTCCTTCTGTGCAGTTTTACAAAAACTTTTGCAAGTTTTCCAGTCTGTCTATGAGCTGAAGGTACAGTTGTTTTATTTTCCAGGGAGACAACAAATCTGAATGTGTGATAAGTTATGTCAATAACAGTGTTGAGGTCATTACTCAAAAAAAAAAAAAGATAGAGTACTCATGGGAGAAAGTAATTTGTTACACTGCTTGTTGCATCACTTCATCATTACTTGAAACACGCGGTCTCATAATTACCAGTTAACAATATAACCCTTACACTACAGTCCCGCAGTTAATGAAGTGCACCTTTAAACCAGTGGACTATATGTTATTGGAAAAAAGCACAAACTGAAGATTTAAAGCTTTCTAAAGAGCCGTTTGATGTGTTGCAAACAGCAGGGTGTATACCATCACAGCAGGTGGATCTGTAAATACTTTGAGCCCAACTTCACAATTGAGCAGGATGAATGTGGTAATTCAGAATGCTGCTCCTCCGTGGACCTGGATTGGGTTCCTTGTGTTATTTAGGAACATTTATCCCAATCTGATTAGGATTAGCTCAAAAGCAATGAATGATTAATGTAGATAAAGGAAAAAGAATCCTCCCACTCATCTATCCAAGAAAATAGCTTTGAAGGACAATATCACTCATTTAATGTCTACAGCGTCTGTAGTGTCGTGTCTATATCAAATGTATTTGGTTTTGTGTGGTGGTATGTGGTATATGTTGTTCTGTTCCCATTTACATGGCCACCTGGAATCCCATAGTCCT
>NW_005187466.1:2626329-2627852 GCF_000239375.1 Pundamilia nyererei | reverse complement strand
TTTTTAATTATGTGTGTGTATTTCACTATTAATGTTTGTAGCTGTGTCTCACTAATATTAACCTTTCACATCAGCTCTGTATGAAACTATTTTCTGTGAAGACAAAATATTTCCAACTCCCTGTTGCTTTCAGCTGGCTAAACAGAGGAAAGCGTTTACTCCAAAAATTTAGAGTAAAATCAGAAATAAAAGTATTTATTGAAAAGAGTTTTTTCACTCTTTAGCCTTAAAAGCCTTCAGATTCAAGGTCAAAGGTCAAGCTCTGTGAAAATCTTGTAAATACATGTTAGAATTAGGTACTGTTGGATTTTCAGAATGATACCATAGGGGCATCTACTAGAAGGCTGAGGGGTAACACTGGCAGAGAGTATTTATTTAGGAAATGATAACAGGTTGCACAATGTATAAAGTTAGAAGATCAATATAATATAGTGCTTAAGTAAAGGTGCCTTTTAATACAATTTTTTGCATTTACTCTTTAGAGGGAAATACTGTACTTTTCACTGCATTTCATTTATCTAATAGCTTTGTTATTAATTACTTTTAAAATTAAGATTTATGTGCAAAAAACATGTGGAAACAAAAAAACAATATGATGTTGTGTTGCGGATTAAAAAACCTATAGTTTATAAAACAAAGTTTATAGTTTATTATAGCAAAGCTGAAATGTTAGCTTAAGTAATCAATCTGACAAATGAAAAAATCATTCCACATTTTTCACTATTTGTAAATCTGCTATTATTTGTCACTGGAGAAAATAATGAGCAGATTAATCCATAATTTGTTTTTTAAAGAAATAACAATCATTAAGGACATACTTTTACATACTATGTACTTTTATAGTAAAATCAATTATATAATGATATCCACTGATCAGGAATTGCATTTAACCACCTAACATTGCCTTCCTAATATTGTGCTTGACCACCAAAACAGCCCTGACCTGTCAAGGTATGGACTCGACTAGACTCCTGAAGGTGCGCTGTGATATCTGGCACCAGGATGTTAGCAACAGTTCTGTAGGTGGCGTGGCCTCAATGAACTTGTTTGTCCAGCGCATCCCACAGATGCTCCATTGGAATGAGATGTGGGGATCACCTCAAACTCACTGATGTTCTCCTCAAACCGTTTGTGAACCATTTTGCACTGTTGAAGGGCTCATTGTGTTGCTGAAAGAGGCCACAGCCATCAGTTAATATCATATCTATGAAAGGGTGCACATGGTTTGCAGCAATATTGGGGTAGGTGATACTTGTCAAAGCAACATCCACATGGATGGCCAAAGTTTCCTAGCACAGCATCGCCCAAACCATCACACTACCCTGACTGGATTGTGATCTCTCCATACTGCATCGTGGTGCCAGGTGTTCCCCAGGGAAATAACACACATGCACCTGGTCATCCACATGATTTAAAAGAAAATGTGATTCATCAAACTCCATTGTTCATTGCTCATATGCCCATTGTTCTTTGCTTGGACCGCTGTTAATAGATACTGACAACTGCAGACCGGGAACACCCCA
>NW_005187466.1:2624581-2625820 GCF_000239375.1 Pundamilia nyererei | reverse complement strand
CAAACCATAACATATGCATGGTGTCAAAAACATCCTATGGCACACCTGGGCTTACCTTATATCACATCATTTGGTAACCACTGTTCTAATCCACACTGATTTAATAGAACTTATCACTTATGATTTGCTGTTATGCAACACTTGGATGTGAATCTTTAACACTATGTCCAGTGTATCAGTACGAAAAACGAAATCATAAAAACAAAACACTGTAGGTGTTAAAAAACAGCAGTTGTGGGATCAACACCCTGATCAACAGAAATATTCTCGGCTGTCTGTCTGGGTCTGTGCTGGTTTCAACGCAAGCAGCAGGATCTCTCAGCTAACAAGAGAAATCACATTTTCTCTCTTAGGTCTGTTGCCCCGGGCCTTAGCTGGTCTTTGAGAAATAGATTGCTGTGGACAAAGACGCTCTTTGCGAGCAATAGTCTACTGCGTTTGGCTGTCTCTGCTTGTTGTGTCAGCTTTGAATGCATCCTCGTGTCCACAGCAGTAAAGACATTTGGCACTGGTCAGCGGGCATCACACACACAGAAAGAGAGCAAAAAACAACTTCTTATATAGTTGTGGAAAAATTTTGAAACACTCAGTGAAAAAAATACTAAATACTGACAAAACTTGTAAGGTAATACTCATATAAATTGGCCATAAAACCAACATAATAATCAGAAATGATATGTGTGCAAAGCATTTCACAAAAGCAAGACAAGAGCTATATTATTTACATTAGCAAAATCACTCAATTAAGAAAAATACAAACCAAAATAAAAAGATATCCAACAGTAAGATTAAACGTAAACAGTGTACATTTATTGTACATGCCTGCAGTTGTAAAACTACACTGGTATAGAATTAAGACAATTATCAGAACATAAATTATTGTGATTTTTCTCTCTCCAACCCTCAAAATGACAAAATAAGGATACTCTTACAACATAAACTGGGTCATTTAGGTGCCTCTTTTGTCTTTCTTTTTCCTTTCCCCGATCAACTGTCATCCATCTCCTTTCCAGCTGATCTATACTGTCCTTCTTCCTTTCTCTCCTGTCTGTACACAAAGCAATGCCCCCAGGAAATAAATCTGTAAGTGAAGGTTTGCTTTGAAAATTAACGTCTCTTATTGAATCAAATGAAGCATGGACTCAGGGAGGGAGGAAGGAAAAGGTCAGCAGACTGAGAACATTTAATGAATATTGAATCCACCATTTTCTCTCTTTTTTTAACAAACACACACACACA
>NW_005187466.1:2621089-2622120 GCF_000239375.1 Pundamilia nyererei | reverse complement strand
AAAACAGGTTTTATTTTACTCAAAATGAGAACAAACAACGCTCTGCACTGCAGACATGAGGAAAAATCCATATCGCAGAATTTATGTATCAGCCAGTGTCTAAAGTTAGCACAGACATTTCTGAATTACTTTAATGCAATTTGCTATAAATAGGCAGTAGGCACCAGTAGAAATGGAGAGGAAGTCTGCAATAACAACAAGTAACAGGAAAGAGGGCATGATGATGGCTCAAATAGTAACAAATATATGAAAAACAAAATAAAAGCCCAAAATATAATGTGGTATAGTTCCATACATGATTCATGTCATTAAATTAGCTGCAGTTGCTTTACAACAGAGCTCTCATTTATATGGAGCTATGCAGATGAAGAAGAGACAGTCCAACAACATTTTGAACATGAGTCCTGCTCAGACAGAATGCACCAGGTGCTGTGCTTGGACACAGACATCTGGCAAATTTGCACAAGATCTGCTTCATAGTACAAAGATTGCTGCAAATGCCAACCAAGATGGGGGTTTTGCACTCCCCTTTTTTGTCTATTGGGTTGTCTTACTCATCTTTTTCAAAAGCTCAGGTTTGGCTGGTACAGAGAAAATCAGATGAAAGACAAATGCTGACTTTGAACATGTTTCACTAAATATGCATCTGATGTGCATGTATGGACTGCATGACAATAATTCAATCATTCTTTTCAGTTGAACCTAAATAAAATTCATTAAACTTCATGTAGAATGCTGTGCAAAATCTTGAGTTGCCTTTATTTTCGTTATATCTTGCATCCAAAGAGCCAGAATTTCTTGCAAGTTTATTTATTAGCTCTCCATGTTTTCTGATGGTCTTTCAAAGTTTTTCTTTGGATGTTGCCTGCTTTCTAACTTGTGTTTTATTTGTTTGTTTGTTTTTTTCCTAAGCCCTAACCCTAACCTCCATCTGTGGGGAAAGAGCGAGACACCTGCCTGTCCCCTGTGCTCTGGAAGAGGGACCCTAGAACACCTCCTTAGCAGCTGCCCAAGGGCCCTGGCCGATGGTC
>NW_005187466.1:2618281-2620379 GCF_000239375.1 Pundamilia nyererei | reverse complement strand
TAAAACTGCTCTATTAATCATTCAAGCATATAAAGGCACTTAACTCAAGAGATGAACCCGTGATTTGTCAACCTAGCAAATAACCAATTTTAAGTTGTGTCTTTAGCCACTTTTTTACTGGCAGCCTGTCACAAAAACATATTATTTATTCCCATTCTTTTAGTAATTTTTTTTTTTTTTTTTTAAAGAGAGAGAGAAAAAAAACACATTTGACAGACATAGAGCCGTATTTTGTCTTCTACCAACAAGGTGATTCCTAAAAAGCTACTAACTGAAAACTTGGCATATCTCAGGATGGTGTGTAGTGTGTCCTTTTGAGGAAATTGGACAAGTGGGGGACAAAAGAAGTAGTGGCAGATGAACAGTATCTGAATATTATTAAGAAATAGGAATAACTGGCACAAGACGTGAGCGATACATCTGGACCTTGAGTTGATTCGTCTGTGCTTTGCTGAAGTCTCATCAGAAATGGCCTCAGTGGAAGGGTGGCTGACAAGAAGCCAGTGTCGAGCAAATGAAACAGCGAGAAAAGCCTCACGTAACAGTGGCAGTTTTCTTGGTTCTCAGTAGGATATGAACACAAAGTTGTTTTGTTTTCTTGTTTTTTGTTTTTAATTGTCAGAGGTTTCAATAAACACAATTTTCAATTATTTCATGGTTTCAGCTTTACAGGGTTAAAGTTCAGGCTTTGCTGAAGAATAAAGGCCGTCATACTAAATATCGACTTTTAGGCTTATTAGAATTGGCCAAATTTTTTTTTTGCTTTATATACTTTTTTTCTGTGATTGCTTGAACATATTTTAAAACATTTCTCCACCTCTTTCCCATTTTCCTAATGAAGCGTGGCTCAAGTGTTTTGCACAGCACAGCAAGTTATCTTTATGTAGCACAAACTGACTCAGCAATATAGTCTTTTAATTTAGACATCATTGAGGTTAAGATTCTTTTTTTATTTCATTTTCACCTCCTACAACAGGATTCAAAATAAAGATGAAAATCCAAGTAAATTTCTTTTCCAGAGAATGTGAAAAGACCTGCTAAATCAAAGGGTTCATCTGGTTTGCATAGAGTGATAATTAAAAGAAATAATATAATTAAAAACAAATAGCGGGGGGAATTAACTCTATTTGTTTTCTCTGTCAGCAAACGTAGTTGAAATTTCAGTAGCCATTAAATATGCATTAACACTTAACAACAGTTTTTACTTCACCAAGAGTTATTTAGAAAAGCATACTATATAGGACACTGGGTATTGTTCATATATAAGAAAATTATTGCCAGCTCTGTTGAAACAACCTTGAAACAGTTGTCGACAGATTTTAATATGTTGAAAGTTTTGTTGATGAGGAGCTTTTCCAAGCAGAGCTATACTCCACACTAATGCGATGCCTGCTCCTGTTGTTCTCTGTGGTTGTATTAGCACAAGTAATAAGATAATCGAAGCCTGTTTATTGCAGTGGCTTGGTCTTAACGACTGTGTTTGTTTCAGGTCACTGATTGAATATACTCTTTATTTCATTATGACTTTCCTTAACACCCACAAGACATCGAGCCCCGCTGATCAAATGTCTGCTAACTGAGAGTTTTTCCCTTTTTTGTCGTTTCCTTTCTCCTTTTTGCTTTCTCCGTTTTTCAGTTTGTGCTTCACTTGTTTCACTCTTCTTTTTCTCCTGTGTCTCACTGCTTTCATA
Source organism: Pundamilia nyererei (assembly GCF_000239375.1). NCBI lineage: Eukaryota > Metazoa > Chordata > Actinopteri > Cichliformes > Cichlidae > Pundamilia > Pundamilia nyererei. Next base: position 2,618,688 of record NW_005187466.1, on the reverse strand, counting down.
CAACATCTCAAACAATTTCTGTCTTTCCACCTAATGGAAGCTGAAGGGAGACAAAATGATGCCATCATCAAGCATGCTTTATATAACAGTCGTGCCACTGTGGCGCTCCTTGTTGTGACACAGCTTCCCACTGGCCTAATGTCTCTCTCCCCTTCTTGAGTTACCTCTCCAGGGACTTTTGCCAGAGTTGGGCCAGAAATTCTGGCCCAGTATCATATTTTTTCATCTATAGACATATTTTCTTTGTGCCTGTGCCCATATGGCCGATTTCATATTATTCAATTTTCAGTTCAATTAAAGAGAGCAACAGAGAAAGTGAGAGAGAGAGAGACAAATCAGAACAACAACAGTCACCTCCAGATGCTTTATATTTTAAGGTACAGATCCTAGAATATTAGGGAGAAAAT
>NW_005187466.1:2614788-2617139 GCF_000239375.1 Pundamilia nyererei | reverse complement strand
AAAAAAATGCTGAGAGAGAAATAAGGGCTGAAAATTTCAAGAACGTTTTGATTCTTTTTTTAGTTTCTTACATATGTAAATGAACACCAACTGATAAAAGTAAAGAGTTATAACAGCCAAATTATTCTAACTATGAATTAATTTGGTTCATCAAAAGGGGTAGATAGTTTGTAGAAACGCCGTTTGATTAACAGTGCTCTAAATGGGTGCTAAAAATGTTTTAACCTGAAAGGATATTTATTGAACATTTGTCTGACTTTGTTTTTCACATTTTATACAACCAGGTAGGAAATTACAATTAAATCCAGGCATGAATACATCAGCATTCATCAAACATTAGATGCTTCAGCTTTCTGCCTCTGTTCCTCTTTTTATATGCACCCTCTAATTTTGCTTGTAAGTTTGATCCATTATTGCATGAATATTCTGTTGTTGTGTTGTGGCAATGATTCTTACTTTATGCACTGAACCCTGCAAAATCACAGAAACATCTGTTTATTTGCTTTTGGCAGGCTGTGTCTTCAAATTTCAATATATGCACATGTAAATCTTTTCATTTTTAGATGATCAAATTGACACAGACCACTAACTTTTAAACACTAATGTCTACATTCTGTTGGGAATATGACTGGATTCATCCTGAAGGACTGTGTTAGATTTCTGATCAAATGACTGTGTGATTTGTTTTGGACTTTTGATGCCGCCTGTGAGATGCTGCATAGCACGCGCCCACAAACCCATTATTGTTTTTCTCTCTCCCAGCCTCACTTCACTTCAATTCAGTTTCAGCTGGATCAGATTTATTGACAATAAAGTTCTGAAACAATTTTATCAAGAAGTGCAGTATAATGTGTTTCTGTCTCACTTTTTTTGTCCTCACAGTTTAATATAGTCTAACTGAATTCACTTCAGTTATTGTGGTATATAAGCATGAACGCTATAGAAACAATATACTCAAGGTCGGATCAATAATAAAAAATTTATTTTGTCTCTCAATAATTTTGATTATCTCAGCATTTTTTGATATGTAGTAAGCAAAACCAACTATTAATAATAGTGTGTGTGTGTGTGTGTGTGTGTGTGTGTGTGTGTGTGTGTGTGTGTGTGTGTGTGTGTTTTAACTCCTTTAAACTTATAAGGTAACTGACCACTGACCCAAACTGTACAAGTAGTTTTCTTCTGTTTCTCAGTGATTTCAAACAATAAAAGCTTTTCTCCTTATACATTTTTTGGCATTTAGATCAATTTTGAAGGATCACACAGTTTTTAGTTTTTTATCTGTTTGCCTGTTTTGGTTTGTTTGTTTGTTCTGGTTTGATTTGCAGGGTTTCTGTTTGTTTGCTGGCTTATTTTTATGGGTTTTATATTATATTATCTTTCTTTTCTACCACACCGTGTTAATAGGTGGTGTCACTCATGTGCAGGCTTGATTTTTGTAAATGTTTTATCTTTTATTGTAATAAAACAAAAAGTCAAATCTTTAGGTAGCCTTTCAATGCTAAACTGGCCTGTGTGCAGGCCAGTTTAGCATTGTTCAGTTCAGTTCTTTCACCAACTGAAAACATTTGCTGTATCATTAAACACAAAAAGTACCCAGGACTGATGCTTAGAGACTGTAGTTAAAAGAAGAGGCGATGCTACACAAGTAGTAAAACGGGTTGCTGCCATCAAGTTTAACATTAGTTAACATTTTTATTGAAGTGTTAACTAATGGCCCACCTTCTTAGCTGTAGGTACCAACAACAAATGAGAACATTTTTCATTTTAAGCTGAAAAAATGTTTTTCAGCTTAAAATGCATAAGCTGAAAAACATTTTTCAGCTTATGCATTTTATATGTTTTCTGTGTAGTTTTGTGAATAACATATGGGCTTATGAGATTTGCAAATCATTGCTTTTTGTTTTTACTTATATTTTACACAGTATCCAATAATAATAATAATAATAATAATAATGGATATCAAATTCTTTTCGTTTTCTTTTAGAAAAACTTCGCATCCAGTTAACAGGTATCTTCTTTGGTATCTCCTTTAAGAAAGCGGTGTTTCCGTCATCCCAGTGTTTTAAAGTTACTTGGTCTTTTCAACGGGTACTTGAAAATAGAGACAGCATCCATACTAGTACAGTAAACGCGTGGAGGCTTTCTATTTGCTGTCGGAGTCTGCAGCCTTGTTGCTAGGTAACAGCGCAGAGCGGCATTTCCAGTGTAGTTCAAGGAACGCTCTTTCCGCTTTAGTAGCTACAGAAAGGCTGCGCCAAGAAAATACATATCCCACAGTGCACTTCTCGCGGAAATGCCCGCCTCTTTTGAGCATATGACTTTCGGTACTCCAGTGAATCACAACAATACCC
>NW_005187466.1:2612417-2614514 GCF_000239375.1 Pundamilia nyererei | reverse complement strand
GTATTTAAGACGATCAACAGCACGATTCATGTAGCACAAATAATTTGAGGAAAATGCTGAAACAATGAAGACAGGGCAATAAGAGATACATGATCGACGTACTGAGCTATGCACAGACCCAGGGGATCAGGTGGACGTTTCCTTAGTTGGAAAAAAAAATCAGGCGTCTTTTGTTCATTGTGAAGTTGGTACTCACAGCTAAGACGGTGGGCCAAGCTTGGTATTGGAAAATTGTTGAAAAATGCGTTTTACTGCGGCTAATCCCAGTGAGCATCATTTAGCATTTAACTGCCTCTTCAGCTGCCTCATCAGACCTTTGGTCAATATTTAATAGACTGTTATTGTGAGCAAAATTAGGATTATGGGAAAAAAAATATCTCTCTGTGTACTTTTCTGTTTCTGCAAACTTTCTCCCTCTGCCTGTCTAACAAAGCCAACATTTTCTACTCTTTTGGATTTAACAGATGCAGTTGTCTCCAGTCCGACAGGCTGAGCTGCACAGTGACCTGAAGATCCAGGAGAAAGATGAGCTGCAGTGGAAAAAAATGAAGGTGGAGGGATTCGATGAAAATGGGGAGAAGGAGGCCCAGCTCAGGCGCAACTTCCATGGTAAGACAAACTGCAGACTGATTCAATCAGCAGTAGTTAGAGCTTTGTCCTGAGTCAGTTTCCTCTAGATCCTTAATCACCATCTTTAACAATCCCTATACTGACATTTTTTATGGGTTTGATTAGTAATAATGACTGCAACGTATCCTAACACACTGGTAGTCACTAAAGCCAACAAAAAAACAGGAACAGAGAGTATCACAGGATTTCTTCTTCTTCCTCTCCTTTCACTGCTTCCTTTAGGGGCCACCACAGCAGATCATCTAGCCTATCCCTAGCATCATCTTCCATCCTCTCTGCCACTGCAACCCTCTGTATGTCCTCTTCAATTACATTTATGAACCCCCTCTGTGATCTGCCTCCTTCTCTCCTGCATAGTAGTTCCATCTTCAGCATCTTATCTTGCCTCTCTAATCAGTGGGTCACGATGCGTTGGTAAGAGCCATCTTCTCTCATCAAAAAGATTGATATTTTTAGAGTTAATGGATTTAAAGTTATTCCTTTTAATTTTCTTTTTGTCTAATATGGGAAAGCAGAAGGTTAATGACACCTGGCTTGAGAACAGCATTTTTAGTTTTTGTTTTAAACCTTGGAAAATAATAAAACTAAATCCTCTCATGCAAAAACACAAACAAAAGACTTTACAGAAGTTTTATCTTGTAAAACTGTCTGAGATCCTCCATTTTTCTTGCCACTGTAGACATGAAACGGGTCCTAAATTGCTTTGCTAGTGGTGTAAGAAAAAATAATAATCTTGAATCTAACTTTTACAAACTTTCTGAATTTCAATGTCATTTAAACCCAGTGCTAAAAAGAGACATGTTAAGACAGGTGGTTTAGGTAGGTCTAATTTAGTCAAGGCATATACTGTAGATGTCAATCGAACAAAGACAAAGAAAATGTTTAATGATAGATTAAGTACATGTACTTTTTATAGTATATGTGCTAAACATGGCAAAGTTTAAGGATCACATACTTGACCGTAAAAGTTTAACCGGAGTAAACATTCTGATGTACTGGTTTGTCATTTAAAATAAACTCTGAAGGTCATACTTCTAACCTGTGGTAGTGATTCCCCCACTGCTCCTTCCTGCTGTTATCAGTAGCACTCTTCATATCTCACTTAATCTGTTCACTTGTCACCTGGCAGATGAGTTACTAAAAGCATACCAATTTTATTTTATGTGCTATTCAGGCTGTGGGTAAAAAGATATTTCTGTATTTTGAATTACATTTGAGATATTCTTTATGTAGTATTTAGCAGTGTTTAGACTGAGGTGCTATTGTATGATTTTAAAGGACAGGCATACTGTATCTCCCTTTATTCCTTGTGAGAGCTCGGCCAGCAGTCCACCTGCTCTGGTTCCTCTCCTTCCTCGCTCCCCTGTGGTGCAGTGACCTTCCTGCTACAGGCAGAGCAACACAGTCCCTCCTTTAGCTGGCTAAATATAAATCTTTTAAGGAGCACGTCGAGTCATCTTTTCCATG